>NW_024497186.1:554121-577686 GCF_017590055.1 Onychostruthus taczanowskii
GTGGGAATTGGGGGGTGGGGAGGGATCGTCAGGGTTATGCTGCGCCAAGCCCGGCCCACGGTGGAAACCGCCGGGGCCGGGCTCCTGCCCCGGCCCGGGGGAGCGAAGGGGGGGCCGCCCCCGCCGACGTGGCAGCCGCTGCCCGCACCTCGGGGGGGCTGAGCCGGCGGGACCCCCCCCCCCCCGCAGCCGTGTGCAGCCGTGCGAACGAGGGGACCCCCGGGCTCAGCCCCCCGGGCTCCTGTCGCCAGGAACCCCCACACACACACACAGAGCCCCCGGACCCGGGGCGGCCCCCGGCCCCTCCAGCGCTCCGGCTGCGCGGTGGGAGCGGTGTGGGGGGGGCACGGTTGCCATGGTAACGGAGCTCCCCGCGCGCCGGGATGAATGGGCCGGGAGCGCGCGCGATCTATGAATGAACGAGCGGGGCCGGGAGCGCGGAAAGCCCGGGACGGATCGGCGAGCACGGAGCGGAGCCTGGGGCCCGGCCCCGCTTCCCCGATCGGGAGCGCCGAACCCCCGGCAGCCCCCGCCCGCTCCGAGCCCCTCCGAGCTGTGTCGGGAACCGGGGCCGGAACTCGCGGGGTACCCACGGGTGCTGTCCCGCTCCTTGCCTGGGGATCCGGGCCGGGCTTTGCCGTCGCGGCGGGCAGGGGTCCGGCGGGCCGGATTCCCCGAGCGGAGCGGAACGGAACGGGGCACGACCTGACTGTGCCCCCGGCTAGAACAGTCCCAGACCTTGACGCCCCAGTGGCCGAGGGTCTCCAAAGCTGGACCCACTTCCTGCACCCCAGGGCTCATCCCGGTCATGAGTGGGGGCTGCTGCTGGGACTACCAAGGGGACGCCAGCTCTGGGATGCTTTTCCGGACTCTGGAGTACCCACGGCAGAGCGGCGGGCGGGGTCCCTGGGGGAGCCTCGGCTCCTCCTGGCCCCTTCCCTGCCAGCCGCAGGGCCCCAGCCCTGCCCAGCCTGCCCTGACCCCTCACCTCCGCCCCTGTAAGCAGTTCCCAGAAGGCAGGATGGGAGGGGGGGCAGGATGGAGGCGGGGGGGGGAGCAGGATGGGGGGAGCGGGGCGGGGGGGCACCGCCTCATCTTCCCAGCAGGGTCTGGGTCAGCCCTGGGTGTCACCGTCCCCCAGGACAGTCCGTTCCCAGCACAGGCCAGGGGCGGGGAGAGGGTGGGGAGGGGGCATTCCTGGGCTGCCTGGGGGCTGAGTCACCCCCGGCCACCGCGGCCACGCGCACACGCAGAGACACGCCACGGCCACACACGCGCAGCGTGCGCACGGAGCAGAAGGCACGGTGACACACGCGTGTGGCCGGGTACAGGCACACGCAGCGACGGGGAGCGTGCAGATCAACGCGGCGCTGCGTGCACCTGGGGGACACAGGAGAGGGCACACGCGGTGACACACACAGCATGGGACACGCAGAGACACAGCATCCACTCTCAGCGCCCATGTGCACACGGACACGCACACACATGTACGCACGCATATGGATTTGGGGGCGGTGCGGGGCACGTGCCCCTCTCAACCTCCCCACACACAGCGCAGCCGAGGGCTGAGCATCCTCCAGCTGTGACCGGCGCACGTGGGGACCTCCCCCGTTCCTCGGGGGCTCGAGGGGGGGGCCCTGGGAGCCGGTTGCGGGGGCGTGCGGCTGAGCGTCGCCGGGGCTGCGTCACCGTGCTGACGCACCGTCGCTACCTGTGGGTCCCGCTGCTATAAATAGCCCCACGCACGCCCCATCTGCCGCTGGCACAGTGCGTTGTGACACCCCGCTCCGTGCCCCCCGTGCCACCAGGACCCAGGGGCCAGGTGGCCCCATGCCAGCCCCAAAAATCTGAGCAGTGGCCGGAGGGTAGCGTGGCGGTGGTGGCACTGTGCCACCTGGCAGGGCCTGGGCTGGCAGGACCAGCACGGACGTCACGAGAGCTCCTCGAGGTCCTCGTAAACACGGTGACGCACCGGCGATGCCCTCTGGCCCCGTGTCCCCATCAGCCCCACTGCCCGGGGCCACAGTGTGGGGACGAGACCCCCACGGTACAGGCTGTGGGGGTAGGGTCACACAGGGGTTACCCCTCAACCATGCCAGTGTCACCGGGGCCATTTAAGCGCCATCCCCTGTGCATGCAAATGGGGGAGCTAAGCCGTTGCCCCCTCCCAAAACACCTCAGCTGAGAGATCTTTTGGGGGCGTCTCCAAAAGGGGAGGAAAAGGAGATTTGGGGTCTTTGTTGCTGTCAAGGGCAGGCAGCCAGGCTGGGACGAGCAGTGCAACCGGTGCCGGTTCCCAGCGCAGCTCCTGCTGCTGCTCCGGCCCCGCTGCGACCCCGGCCCCGGCGGGCGGGGGTCCGCGGGGATGGGCTGGCACCGCGCCCCGGGCCCGCCGCCCCCGTGATGTCACCGCCCATGCACGCCGGGCTCCACCGGCCGCGGCTGCCGGCCAGGCTGGGGGAACCGGGGAGGCCCCGGGGTTGGCGAGGACCCGGGGGGACCCTCTGCCCCACGATGGGCTGGGAGGGGGCCGGGGTCGGGGCCAGGGCGGGAGGGGTGCCGTGCACACAACAACCACGCGTGTCCGGCTGTGTTCCACGCGTGTGCCCGTGCACTGCACACCGGCCGTGTGTGCATCCCCACGGCCCAGCCCAGGTGTGCTGCAGCCCCTCGGGGTGTTCAGCCCCCCGCGGAGATCCCCAGAGCCCCCAGCAGCCCGGGCACGCCGGGGCTGGCCCCCGCAGCCGGGCTGTGCTGCACACGTGTGCACAATGGCTGCGAGCTCTGCGTGCACACGCGTGTGCAAGGGCCCGTGGACACGTGTGGGGCAGTGGGAGGCTGTGGGGAGCGCCGTGGGGCCGCGGCTGGTGGGCGGGGTGAGACATTCCTCACGGCGCTTGTTATTTTATCTGGTTCAAAGTCAGTTCCTGGAATGTTTTTAATTCCAGGATCCATCCCTCCGCCGGCAGCTCCCGGCCCCCCCCCGCGGCCTCCCCTGCACCCCACACCAGGACTGCCTGCCCACAGCCCGGCCCCACAGCAGCACCGGGGCCTGGGGAGGGGGCTCAGCCTTTCGGGGGCCTCTGTACCCTCGGGGACATCCAGAGGGCACCCATGGGTGCCCCAGTCTTGGCGGGTGCCCCACAGCCGGGTGGTGGGGGGACCGTCTGCAGCCCCACGCGGGGGCCTGGGCTCGCCCCCACCCGGGACCCCGCTGCGGCAGACGCCGTGTTCCCAACCCGTGCCAGGGACACGCGGCAGCACGTCGCCCACCCGGCGTCTGGCACCGCCGCGCCAGCCCCGTCTCTCGCCCGCAGCCAGCGCCGGGTGCAGCCGCAGGGATTCCAGGGGGGCTGTGGGGCTGGGGCTTCCTGATGTACCCCACGCCAGGAGGGAGCTGGAGGCGGCCACGGGGGTCCCACGGCCGTGGGGACGCGGGGTCGGCGCACGAGGCACAGCCACCGCCCTCGGCCGTGGGGTTCACGGGCACACACGGGGTTCACATGCGTGTTTGCGGGCTGAGGGGTGCGGGCAGGCGCTGTGGGGAGACCGGGTGGGTTTTTGGGGTGCAGGGCTCAGCGGGTGGGTGTGCAAGGGCTGGGCGTGCAAGGCTTGACGTGCAACCCCACGCATGCCTGTGCCGGGGTGTGCCCGGCACCGCGGGGCCGCGGCACGGCCGGCACCGTGGGTGTGTGCAGAGCCCACGGGCGTGCCGGGAGCCCTGGGAGCCACGGCGGCTGTGGGTGTTTCCTGGCACACCCTCTGCGGCAAGGGCTGGGCAGAGGGACAAGGGGGGCACCCGGTCCAGCTGTCCCCACCCACTGGCTGTGGGTGCATGGACACACCTGCCAGGTGACACCCACGCTGCCCCCACAGCGGGCACCACACCGCAGGCACAACGCTGGTGCTGTGGATTGCTCCATACTGGGAGCACTGGGATGAGAACAGCCTGGCAGCAGTGCTGGCTGCTGGGCAGGGCTGGGGGCACTGGGGAGAGGAGCCAGGGTGGGGTGCAGGGGGTGTGAACCATGCCAACACCTGGGCTGGGCAGTGAGGGCTCTGCCCAGCCTCGCCCACCGCCAGCGACCCCCTGTTATCAGCAGCATCTGGGGGCCCTGGGCGCGGTGATGTCACCCTGTGGCGTGGCACACTGCAGCGCCCTGTGCCCTGGCATGTCCCTCTGTGCCACAGACACCTCCTGCGGGTGCCTGGTCCGTCCCGTGCCATGAAGCCGTGCCATGGCTTCGGGGCCAGGCCTGTCCCAGCTCACACCCTGCAGCACCCCCGCTCCCCCAAACCCTGAGCTGAGCCCCTGGGAGGCCGCAGCTGTTGGGACCTCCCAAGGATGGACTGGGGGCTCCCAGGGGAGCGCCCACAGCGGGGCTGTTTGCGTGTCCCCGCCGTGCACGGCCGCTGGCGCTTGTCCCCGTGTGCACACGCGTGTGTGTGTCCCCCGCATGCCCTCCCGGCAGCCATTGCCTTACAAGGCCGCCGTGTTGCTCCTGCCGCGGTCGGCGGCTCTTCCCGTTGCCAAATTTGGCACGGGCTGGGGGTGAAGGGGGGGAGCAGGGGCTGTAGGGGGGGGAGCCCGAGGTCTGCTCTACCCGAAATGACGTCAAAGCGGGGCGCAGGGTGCCCGCTGCGGCACAAGTCACCGCAGGAACCTGAGCTGCTTCCGCTCCCTCCCGGCTTCCTCCGGTGCTCGGCTGCTCCTGGGAGTTCAGGGTCCGGCCAAGCCCCCCCCAGCCCACACTGGGCCCCCCGGGGGTTCCCCATGGGAAGGAGCCACTCGCTTCCCATCCTGTCTGTGAGGTGCTGAGGGCCCCATGGAGCTCTGGATTGTTCTCTGTCACCAACACCGGGGTGTGGGGACAAGGCTGGGACATGGCGGAGGGGACATGGGCAGCCACTGCTGCCCCCTCCCCACAAAACAGCTCCACAGCTCAGTGCCCAGTCAGGATTCACCCCGCCCCAGGTGTCACCTGGAGGTGACAGTGTCACCGTGTCAGTGTCACAGGACAGCTCTGGGGGTGTCCCAGCCCACAGTGTCCCCCCACAGCAACCGACACCCCCAGCCCCCCTGGCCTCCAGCTTCCTCCCAGGGATGCTGGGGGCTGCAGGAAGAGGGTAGCATGGGTGAGATGGTGCTGACACACATCCCCAGGGCCACCCCACCCCATCACCTTCCCCGGGGCAAGTTCAGGTGGGGAAACTGAGGCACGGCCACATTCATGGCCACCAACCCCCCGCCCCAGCCCGCAGCCACCCCGCCGTGACGCAGGAGGGAGGGAGGGAGCTGGCAGGGAGCTGGCACTCACGGCCAGCCCGGCTGGTGCAACCGGCCCAGCTCCTCGGGGCAGTGGCCAGTGGGACGAGACTGGGAGCACCGAGTCGGATGAGCACCCACAGGTTGGGGTCTGGCACCCAGAGAGTGCTGAAAACACCTCAAGGAGACCCCAGACCTGTTCCCGTGCCAGGGAGGATGGGCCATGACTCCCCTCCTTCCTCCTCTCCTGTCTCCCCACACCGACACCAGACACAATTGCATCCAGACTGCCCAAATTTATTTCAAAAATAAAAAATAAAATATTAAAGACCGAAAAAGCCTTGCTCTTCCCCCCCCGCCCCCCTTTTCCCCAAAACACACACACAAAAAAAAAAAAAAAAAAAAAAAAAGACTTTTACAGACAAAAAACACATCACGTGGGGGCTCTATTTGCACAGATCCTGACGGAAAAAAATCCAAGTCGGACGAGAAAAAGGATCCTACGGCCTATGAAGACTATGTCAGTATTGGCTCAGTCGGGTCATTAATGTCTATAAATACCGGCCCTGCAGCCGGGACCGAGTTTGGGGTTATTTATTCAGGGGTTTTTTTCTTTTTTTTTCTTCTTTTTTTTTTTTTTTTTTTTAAGTTAAAAAAGAAAAAAATCCAACCACCCAAGCGGTGGGTGGGAAGGAGTCCAGGGACTCGGAAGTTGGGCTCGGCCGCGGAGGGAAGGCGCCTTGGCTTCTCCCTCCCCAAACAAAATTAACACCCCCCCAAAAAAACAAAGCCCCCCACCCCCGTCCCCCCTCCCCAGGCTGCAGCGGTGGGGCCCAGGCACACATGTCCCCCCGGGGGGGCCCAGCCCCACAGCCGAGCAATGCTACATATAGAAGGGAAGGAAAACAAACGGCCCCCAAATCGGGGGGGGCTCCAGCACCTCCGAGAGAGACTTCATCTCCTCCTGCCTGCACCGGGGTGGGGTGGCACAAGGTGGGGCCGGAGCTGTGCCCCTCTTCACAGCAAAGCAGCAGCTTCGATACACCCCAGGGCCCCCCCCCGGGTGCCAGGACCCCCCAGCTGGGGAGGCTGCGAGGAGGGGGCGGCTCCTGCTGCTCTTCCCCATCGCCCCAAACCCAACCGAGCAGGGGGATGGGGGGCTCCCCCTGACACGCAGGTCGGCCCAACGCGTCCGGTGGCGGGAGACGGCAAATCTCGAGGAGCCCCGGCCCGCGACGCCAGCGCTGCCTCCCCAGAGCGGGGCCAGCCAGTGGGACCCCCCGGCACAGTCCCCCGGGGCCCTGGCTCTCTATGCTACGACAAACTCGGATTTCATCTCGGCCTTGACCTCCGGCTTCCAGACCGAGTCCTCGAAGTCCAGGTCCAGGCTGCCCTCGCTGGAGACGCTGCTGTTGCTGTTGGTGCGCCCGGCCTTGCGGTTGGGCACCCAGTGGTACGGAGCCCTGGCGTCCCGCCGCGCCTTCCGCCGCAGCCGCTTCTGCTGCAGCAGCAGCTGCAGCCGCTCCACCTTGCAGCGCGTCGCCCGGTTCTCCGTCTGCCGCAGCCGGTCCCCTGCAAGGGGAAAAGGGGAGAGGGGGTCACGGGGGGCTGCCGTGGGGGGGACACGGCAGCCCCCGGTGGCACGGAGATGGGGACATCCCTGTAACGGGCAGGGGGTTCCCTGTAATGGAGAAGGATGGGTCATGGTGGGGTTCTCCCTGATCCATGCATGGCTGGGGGGGTCACAGCCCAGCAGGTAGCCCCCAATGGCACACGGACGCCCCTAGAGCAGGGGTCCTTCAGAAGGAAAAGGGTGAGGTGGTTACCAGAGGGTGGCCTAACCTACATTCGTGGCCTAACCTACATTTGGGGGGCACAGACCCTTGGCTATCCCAAAAACAGGGTGCCTACCACAGCACCAAGCTGATCCCCAGAGGCCTACAGCCCTTTTTTGGGGTGCAGGATTCCCACCACAACACCGCCTCTATCCTCCTGGATGGATGGGGAGGGTGCCTGGCCCAGAGCAGAGCTGGGGACGGCCCTGGAAGACCCGGTCACACCAGCAGGGGATGGAGCCAGCATGGAGCCACCCCCTGTGGGGACATGGACCACCCCTGGCTAGGAGGGAAGGAAGAACAAACCCTGAGGGGGCTGAGCCAGCACTGGTGGTTTCACTTCTTTCCTCTAAGCAAATCACAGGGGGTCTGGTACGGGTGCCTGCGACACCTTCCGGCCCCAGGGCTCACAGGTGTGCACCCAAAAATGCTGGGAGAGCCTCTGCCATGCTCCAGCCAGGCCCACCTTCACCCCCAGTCTGAGGAGATGGGTTTGGAAAGACAGAGCCGGAATCTATGTGACCCCAAAACCTCTGCCCACACAGCTGAGCTCCAGGCGCAGCACGGACACTGCAGCCACCTGCCACTCCCCCGCACCCCCACCCACACAGGGACACTTTGTCCCCACAGGGTTTGGCAGAGATGACAATGCAGGGTGGGTGGGGGGACCTCCCTGAGTCCCCAGGGGTGCTGATTGTCCCTGAACATGCGACCTTCCCGACTGACACCTGTCAATCATCCAGTTCCCAATCCCTCTCTGATCATCCCAGCCACGGACCAGGGACCCCCAAGAGGCACCAACCTCAAACCCCAACCCCTCTCCACTCGGGGGCAGCCGGACTCACCACTGGGCTTGCACATCCGGATCTGGCTTTGGCACTGGACGACGGGGTGCAGGGTGGGGGCGGCGGCCGCCGGCAGCGGCTCTGAGGTAGTTTTGGTGGCGAGGTCTGGAGAGGCAGGCGGCGAGGAGGAGGAAGAAGAGGAGGAGGAGGAGAACTGCGTCTGGCAGCGGAGCTGTGTCAGGGACTGGGGCATGCCCTGGTAGTGTCTCGTGGCGCTGAGGAGGTCGTTGAGGATCTGCAGGATGGTGCCGATGTCCCGCCGCGGCCGCCCGCTGCTGTCCTGGCAGTTGGGGTGCAAAGTGCCTGGAGGCGGGGAAGAGGTGGGTGTGAGACAAGCAGCCCCCCCAGATCCACAGCTCCATTGGCCCCAACATCCCCCCAGAGCCCCCCAGCAGTTCAGCAGGGCGTACCGGAGAAGGTCCCTGAGAAGACCCCAGGCGCGTGGTTGACAAAGCTCTCGATGACCGCCCCGGGCTTGCGGGATCGGGCCGAGGGGGCCGGACTGCTGCCCGGGGAGCTGCTGCTGCGGGAGCCACAGTCCACCTGCGAGGGGAGAAACGTGCCATCAGCCTCGGGGCAGGGGTCTGGTGGGGCACACAAGCCTGCTCCTGACCTTCTGCCACCCCGCAAAAAGCCAGGTCAGGAGAGCCCAGACAGGGAGGTGCAGCAGGCACCGGTCCCAGTTCTCCCGGCGTGCAAGGAACCCCGGGGGTCCCAACAGGGCCCCCACCCTGCTGTGCTGTGCGAGGGGGAAAGGGAAGCAACAGCAGCAGCTCCTGTCCACCCATGGGGACAGGCAAGGTGTGAGGACAAGCAGGGTAAGAGCTTGGGTTACACCCTGTCCTTGAGCCCCTCCCTGGGACCTGGGGACATTCTGGAGACCAGACTGGGAACAACCCATTTCCACACATGAGGAAACCGAGGAAGGGCCAGGCACGACCTGGGAAAGTCACAGCTTCACCCCCCATTCCCAAAGGCCCCAGGACACCCCCAGACTCACCTCTGAGCAGGAGGAGACCACGCTGCTGTTCACCGTCTGCGTGCTGGCCCCGTGTGACCGGAACATGCCGGCGGTGACGGGAGCGGCGTGAGGGGCGTTACAGTACATGGGGGGGGCCGGCGCAGAGGGCGTGGGGCTGGGGGCCGGGCTCTGCTGGCACGAGGGCACCACGGGGATGCGGGCGAAGCCTGAGCCGCTGGCACCGTGCAGCGTCCGGCAGTGGGGGCTGGCGCTGGCCCCCGCCTCGCCGCGGCTGGCGATGAGGTGTCGGTGCTGGAGCTGTCCAGTGCTCTGCTGGGCCGCCAGCTGCAGCTGCACGAACATCATGTGGTCACCCACACGCAGGGCCAGGGTCAGCGGGGACCGGCCCGACAAGAAGTCGTTGACCTGGGGGAGAGAGAGAAGGGATCTCATCAGCCGTGGCACCAGCAGTGGGGTGATGGTCGTCCCCTGGTGCTGAGCAGGGGATGGCAGATGTCCCTACAGGTTTCTCTTGGCCATAGGGATGGGTCACTGGGGCAAAGAAGGGGTGACCCCCTCCTGCAGCCCTTCACCCATGCCAGGCTGGCAGACGAGCCCAGCTGCCGTCCCCGCGCGACCCCAGCCCAGTGCCAGCTCCGTCAGCTGATGGTGCCAGGGGGTATTTTTCTTCCTTCTGCCCTTCCTGCCCTTTATTCCCCACCACTGAGTGGCCGTGCCTGCCTGCCCGCCCTCCCCGGCGCTGATCCCGGCGGGCAGGGACGGGCAGGGACTGCCCAGAGCCACACGCTCGGCCGAGGGCCAGCGCTGCTGCTCCGGCCAGCGGGAGGGGTGTCCCCCCTCCCCAGCTCCAGGGGATGCCCCTGCTGGCACAGGGAGAAGAGGAGGGGGCAGGTGAGGACATGCCGGGTCCCTGCGTGCCCACCATTGTGACTCAGTTGGCGCAGCCCACCTGCCCTCCTCCCCCCCTCAAGGCAGCTGGGGGTGGGGGCCAGGCCCTGCCCAGCCCGGAGGCTCCAGCTCCGGCAGGTGATGGAGCAGCTGCAGCGTGGAGACAAGAGGCAGGGCCTGACCCTCCCCAGGCTGCAGCTGTGGGGGGCCCCCCAATGCCCAACACCTGCCACCCCCCAGCTCACACCCCTCAGCCTCCCCCCAGTCGCATAAATCACTTGGCAGCTGTGCCAGGCAACAGGGGAGCCCCCCAAGCACTGCCCCACGTTCTAGGGGGGGTTGGGACAGCCATGAGCCACCGTGAGCCCCCCCTTGCCCTCACGTGTGCTGCAGGGGGGCTGTGCCTCTCGCTCTTGCCAGCCCAGACGGGTTAATGGGGACAACACCCCCCCTTCCACCCTACACCCCCCCACACTATTCCAGGGCACGCAGCTTTCCCAGCCTATCATGTGCAGCTCCTGATATCACCCACCCACATCCCATGGCACCTTTGGGGTGCAGCCAGCGAGGGGTCCCCAGTGGGGGCCCAGCAATCCCCTGTCCCCAGCACTGCAGAGCAGGGCCCCCCCGGGCCCCCCCAGCCCCGGCCCCGCTCCCCCACGCCCCGCTGCCGCGGAGGCCGGTTCTGAGAAGCCGTGGGAAAAGCAGCTTTAAAAATACCAGCAGCAAAGCCCCGAGCGTGTCAGGCGGAGGCTGCAGAGGAAGGGGTGGGCGGGAAGGAGACGCTGCAGCTCTGGACACGGAGGTTACGGGGCAAAGGGGCGGGAGGGGACGGCGGGTGTGCACACGGGCACACGTGTGCACACGCGTGTGCGTGCACAGAGCACCTGGATGTGGGAAAGCATCGCCCCAGCCCCCGTCCTGCCTCAGTTTCCCTTCCCATAGCAGCCTGGATGGCCTAACGCCAGGCTGGCATCCCCATCCTCACTGCTTGGCCCCATCCCAGATCTGGTCCCTGCATGGAGTCCCCCCACGGCTGCTGGGCCAACCCAGCCCTGCTGCTGCTCTCTGAGCCACTGTAGGGGGTACATTTCACACACCCCAACACCAGGTCCAAGCATCGTTCACCAAAGTGTGGGAAGGGGTCCCAGCTGGCTCCTGCTCCCACTGGGCTCTTTCACAGCCCCATCCCAGCCCCTGCCACCCTCCCCAGGCTGGGCTCTGCACCCAGGTGTGCCCGGGGGAGCCCCGTGCACCTCCCCGGGGCCCCTTGACGTCAGCCGGCCCCGCGGCCGCCTCCCGCTCCCTCTGACTCACCCCTGCCCTGCCTGACCCCTCGCCAGCGCCGGGAGAAACCAGAGCACCCCAACCCAGCCAGGCCCGCGCTGCCGACGCTTCCCAGCAGCACCAAGAACGCCCCTCCATCCCCACGCTCGGGGGTCCCACGGCGTCCCCCCCCCCCGCTGCACCCCCGGGGCTGAGCCCTGGCGCGGAGCCGGCCCCGGTCCCCGCGGCGCCCCAGCCCCGGGGCTCCCAGCACCCGCCCCCACGCCGCTGCCAACCTCCCCCCCCGGCGAAACCAGCCCGCTCCAATGCAAACACGTCCCACCCAGCCGCCCGCTCGGCCGCCCACGCCGGGAGGACCCCGTCCCTCCCAGCCGGCTCCGCCGCGGGGGCCGGGACAGCCTCGCCGAGGGGGCTGGAGCCGCTGAGCCCCCCCAAAGTCCCGCACTTAGGGGTCCCCTGGGACTCTGCCAAGCCCTGAGGGGCTCAGCTGCACTGTACCGGGCTCGGGGCCCGCAGGGATGGGGCAAGTGTCTCCCAGCTGCTTCTCAGAAACGCCGATGACTCAGAGAACGCCGCATTCCCGCCTCGCTCCGACGCCTGGCCCCGCGTCACCCCGGCCCCCAGCACCACGCAGCCCCGGGCCCCCAACTCTGGGCTGGCAGAGAGGGGGAGCTGCCCCCAAGGAGCCCCTGCCCGGATGGGGAGGGCAGCACCCCCAAACAGGCACAGGGAAACCATCCTAGGAGATCCAGATGGCAAAGGCAAGGCCAGGGCGAGGATGAGGAGGGGGAGCAGGAAATGCCCCCCCAAGCCCCTGCAGGGTCTCCAGCTGGGCACAGCTGGGGCCCCCCATCCAGCCAGCTGTGCTGGTGCCCAGGGGTTTGTCTGTGCCAAGGTGGGGGGCAAAGGGACAGAGCTCCCTGGCCACGTTCCCCCAGCCCTGGAAGAGCAGGATGTGTCATCCCCTTCCTCTGTTCCTCCTCCTCAGCACTCCTGGGCAGAGGGATGGGGGAAGGAAGAGCCGGCAGTGGGACCTGCCATCCCTGGAAAGCGGGGGCAGCCGTGTGGGGAGGAAGGAAGTGCAAGAGCATTTCCAGGAAGCCCCCGTGCCCGGCAGTCACTTCCCCACAGGCTGGGGAGGGGGTGGCAGCGCCCCGGCCCCCCCTTACCACCCCCAGAGGAAGCGGCTCAGCTCTCCCCGTGCTCCGGAGGCTGCGTGACGCAGGCAGAGCCCAGCAAAGCATGAATGGGAGGAGTGGTTTCCTGCCCCCCCCGCCGCCCCCCAGGTGCTGGCGGTTCCTCCTGCTCAGCCCTGGCTTCCTGAATCACCAACCGGAGGAACCTGCGGTGGGCAGGGAGGTGCGGAGCCGCTTCCCGCAGCCGCTGCCAGACCGTAGCCCACCCACCCACCCACCTACCCTCCTTCGCTCACTGTGCTTGGGCTGGGGGGCACCCTGAGCTGCACAGGCTCCTGGCTCCCCAGTCCACCCCACCTCGCTGCCCCACAGCAGAGCAGAGCTGTGCAGTGCCATCAGAAATATCTGCAGCCCTGAGGCCAGGAGGAGCACTGTGACCTGCCAGAACCAGCCCCCTCTGGCAGCTCTGCAGCCCAGCTGGGATGGGCAGCACCTTGCAACCCCCCCGTGGGACCCCAGCAGCGTCTGGCACTGGGGATCCACTAGGGCTCCAGTCCAAGCTTACCCCCCCCCAGCCTCCACATGGGGTTAAACCAGCTCTCAAAAGTCAAGGTCACCCGGGCAGCCAAGGGCACTGCGGGTCCCTGCAGGCAGGGCAGCCTGGCCCTTGCCACATCCCCACGGGGGGGGCACAGCAGCGCCCCAGCAGCCCCTTCTCTGAGCCCTGGCACCACATGGGGCTCAGCCCCTTCCCAGAATTCAGCAAGGCAGGTTATAAAAACGCTCCAAAACCCAACCCTTCAAAAAACCAAAGCTGCAGCACGGGCCAGAAAAAGGAAGGAAAGAGTTTCACAGCAGTAACAGAGACGGAAAACAAAGGAGCGGGGCCTGCACGGCTGGGGGTAAATTCCACCTTCGCGGCAGGAGCTGGCGGCTGCGCACGCACCCACGGCTCACCCACGGCTCTCCCACCCTGGGAACGCTTCCTCCCCACAGCTGAGACCCCCCAGCAGCGAGGACCCCCCATCCCACAACTCCACAGCAATTCAACCGCGGCCCCACCACCGCCGCCCACTTGGCCCCTTCGCGCCCCAGCACAAGGCCACCGAGCAAGGGACGAGGAGGGGGTCAGAACGCCCCAGCACGGCCAATCTGCACCCCCAAGGACGGCTCCAAGGAAAGCAGGAACACCCCTTTGGGTGCTGGGGGGGAAGCCAGGCTCTGCAGCCCCAGCGTGGTCCTGCCAGCCTCCTTTACATCCATCACAGCTGTGGGGCAGATGGCAGCCCATCCTTGCACCCCAGGGTGGGCAGCTGGGGGGGGTTACAGCCCCACACCCCCGGGCAGGGCCCTGAGCCACCCGGCTCTGCCTCCAACCCGAGGCGTGACCTTGGGTGAGTCACTTCACCTCCCCGGCTCCCGGCTTGTTTGGGCTGCCGGCGTGGGACCTCCCCGAGCCCGGCGCTGCTCTGGGTGACGGTGCCCGCCCCGGGCACCACCCTCAGCACTCCCAGCCCTGCTGGAGGTGAAACCTCAGCGAGGCACCAACGCCAAAGCTTTTGGGAGGGGAAGCAAAGCGAGGCCGCAGCTGTCCTTCCTCCCCCCCCCCCACCCTCTGCCTTTGTCTCCATCCTGCCCCGGCATCCAGCCCCTCACCTGAGTTTCAGTTAAGCTTTCCAGAGCTTGCATCACCGACTGTTCTGGCCTGGACGCCTGGGACTGGAAAAAAAAGGAGGAGGGGGGGGGATTAACGTTACAAATGCAGCAAAGGAGGGGGCGTCCGCAGCAGGAGGGAGGGATGACATGTCACTTCCACTATTTCTACACAAGCCCTGAGAAAGGAGTGAAATACTAAACCTGCTGCCGTGCCCAACCCAGCGCTGCCTCCTCAGCAAGAGCTGGGGCAGCAGAGCCGCGGGGCTGCCAGCACATCACATCCTCATCCTTGCCCGGGGCTTTAATAATAGACAGGGACGAGTGGGAGGGATGGAGGGAGCAGCAGGAAAAGGCCACTCACCATCAAGCCGGCCTCCACGGTGGGCACCAGTGTCAGCTTGCTGCCTTCCACGACCCCCAGGTCCTGCAGTTTGCCAGAGCTGAGGCGGCTGTGGGAGGAGATGCCAAAAGCAGGGTCAGTGCAGGTCGGGCAGCTCCCCCAGAGGGTACACACGAGAGGGGGACACCAGCTGCAAGTCTGGCTGCTCCCAGGGGACCAACAGCCCCCCAAGCATCCCTACCTCAAGAAATTCCCAGCCTTCACAGGCAGGAGGGAACCCTGGCACCCCACCACTCTGCTCTCCCCTGCGGGAGCTCACGGTGTGGGGCACCCCTGCCCTGGGCACGGGGCAGTGCTGAGGGGGCCAGAGAGGAGCTGAGCTGCCGGGAGGGGGGTGGGAGCACAGGGTTCGTGGCACAGGAAACCTGCCCACTGGGGGGGCGGTTAGAGAGAAGTTGGGACCAGCGTAGGTGGGGGAGGCAGCACTGGGAACATGCTCCCTCAACCCCGCGGCTGCCGGCAGATGGATGTGGTGTCCCCGTGTGTCCCCCCCCTCCCGCTTCCTCCCTGATCCGGGAAAGACTCTCCAAGTTACTCCCGGCCCGACCCCACGCGGGCCCCGCTCCACGCGGGGGGTGCGCAGCCCCTCGGCCCGGGCCCCCGGCAGACAAAGGCCCCCCCGCCGCCCCCGGCGCTGGGGGCTCGGGGGGTGGGGGGGGCCGGGCCGCGCCGCCGCCGGGGCTGAGCCCAGAACAAAGGGCCGGGGCACGGCCGGGCCCCGCCGCCCACAAAGGACCCCCCCCCGCCCCGCACAGGAATGGGGCCGGGAAGGGGGAGGGGGCGGGAGCCTTTGTGCGGTGCCGAGCCCGGTGCGAGGGGGCCGCCCCCGCGCCCAGCCCCGCTGTCGAGGGCTGGGGACCCCGGGCCTCCTGAGCCGCGCCGAGCCCCCCCGTACCGAGCCGTGCCGTACCTCTCTTTGTGCAGCAGCGCCAGACGCTCCTTGGGCACCTTGAGGCGCTGGGACAGCCGTCGCTTCAGCCCCTCCACCGTCTCCTCGGCGGGCACCGAGAGCTCATAGCGGGTGCCGGTGGTGGTGTGGATGTAGAGGTTCATGGGGGGTTCGGGTGGCCCCACCTCGCAGGCGGGAGCCCCGCGGCTGCAGCTCCTGGCGCCGGGCTGCGGGTCCATCCGCCGACCTGCGGGGGCAGCGGCGCTCGGTGTCGGGGGGCGGCGGGGGGATCGGACAAAGGAGGGAGCCGGGCCCGCTCCGCCACACGCCCGGCGGGACCCACGGGAGCTCCGGCTACGCGCTGAGGCCTCGGGCGGGGGCCGGGAGGAGGCGGGGGAGCGGCTAGGAGGGGGGTCCCCAAGCAGGGCTGCACCGGCCGTGCCCTCCGCAGCTCAGGCGGAGAAAATAAAAAAAATATATGTATATAAAAAAATAAAAAAAAATAGAAAATCTCCCGTTCTCGCCCCGCTCCGGCGGCTGCCGCGGGAAGGGGGGGTGGTGGAAGCGGCGCTGCCTGCTCCTGCCTGCCGCCTCCTTTCTTTCTCCTCGCCGCCGCTCTGTGCTCTCGGTGCGGGGTATCTGGGGGCGGGGTGAGGCCCGAGGCCGCGGCGAGGGGCGGGGAGGCCGCCTCGCTCCCCCTTCTCTGGGGCCGGACCCGCCGAACCGGCCGCCGCTCGCGCTGCCGTGGGAGCACCGGGGGGGGAGGGAAGTTACAATGTAGCAACGTCCCGCGGGCGGGGCCTCGCCCTCATTCACTCCGGCTCCTCCGGCGGCCGCGGCCAATGGGAGCTCGCCGAGCGCCCAGACATCCGCGCTGGCGGCCAATGGGAGGCGGGCGCAGCTTCCCCACGTGGCCCGGTGGGCGGGGCGGTCCGGCCGGATTCCTCCCGCCCACGCGGCCGCGGAGGCCCCGCCCCGGCCCCGCCCCCCGCGCGCCCTCGCGCCGCGCCTGGAGCCATTCATAATCCCGGCGCACAACAAAGGGGCGCGGGGGGTTCGGGGGTCCCGCGGTGCCGGGCCGCCCCTCGCCCGGGAGCTGGTGGGCTTGGCGTGCGAGGCCCGGGCGCCACGGAGGGGTGGACGCGGGACACAAGCAGGCGCCGGCCCGGAGCGCCGCGGCGGGGGCGGCGAGCGGCCCCCGCACCGGAGGAGGCCGCGGCGGGAGGTGACTGCCCGCGGGGCCGGGCGGGAGCTGGAGCCCCCGGAGCCGAGTGACGCCGGGACACAGAGGCGGAAAGGGCGGGGGTGGGGGGGGACACGCACAGTCACCCGCGGCCGGTCACACCCGCCCGGTCGCACGTACCCGCCCGGTCACCCTCCCGGTGACGCCGTTACAGCTACGGGGAACTGTCCCGGTGAGGGGTTGAGCCCCCTGTACCCCCCGGCACGCTCTTACCCCCCTCCCCCCCTAGTCCCGCAGCTAGAACCTCCACCCCAGAGGCCCCAGCCCCGCCTGCCGGCTCCCGAGGAGTGGAACGGACACCCGGCAGCCCCGGGGCCCCGTCCCGGCACCCGAACCGGGGGGGGGGCTATGAGTCAGCAAAGCGCGGGCGCCCTCTGCCGGCCCCGCTGCGCCTCCTGAGCCCGGGGGGGCCGCGGGGGCCGCACCGGCGGCGCGCCGGGAGCCCTTATCGAGACATCGGGTGGCCCTCACCGAACGACCGGGCCCGGCCGCGGTGCGCCCCGGAGCCGCTGCTCGCCCACCGGGATGGAGAGCCCCTGCCCGAGGAGACCTCCCCCCCAGCAACCCCAAAGCCGGGTCGTGGGAGCGAGGAGCCGCTTCCCGGGACGCGGCGGGGGCACCGGGGTTCCGACAGCTGGAGCGAGAAGAACCGATCCCGCTGCCGTTCCCCGGAGGCGGCCAAAGCTCCAGGTGACCGAGGACACGGAGGGTCTCTGAGGGTGAGCAGAGCTCCCGAACAACCGGAGAGGGGCTCTGCCGTGCGTCCCCTCGGGAGCCCCGGGGAAGTGGGGCCACCCCTCCCGCTCCGGGGAAAGCAACCGAGAGATCGCGGTCCCGGTTCGGGATCCCCTCCGCAGCCCGACCCGGGCCCCCAGCAGCCCGGCGCGGCTCTACTCACCGAGCACGGCCCCGCGGATCCCGGCGCGGCGGGAGCTCAGCTGCCTCCGGTGGCAGGAAGAGGGAGAGAGACCCCAGAAACGTCCCGGGGGGAGGTGGTGGTGGGTGCGGTGTCACCTCCTGAGCGCTGCAGCCGGTCCGAGCGCAGCCCTGACGCGGAGCTGCCGGGGAGGTGCCCGAAGTTTTATCCCGCACCGCCCGGGGTGGAGCCTGGCGGGGGCAGGGACCGGTCTGGCCTCGGCAACGGCCCCGGCAACGGCCACGGCCCCTGCCCCGGCGGTACCCGCACCTGCTCCCGCGGGGGGTCCCGCTCTTTGCCCCAGGGTCTCCGTTCTGTGCCAGCCCCTACCCCCTCGTTTCGGATCCCGCTCCCGGGATCCCGACTCGCCGTTCTTTAATTTCGGTATCAGCCCACCGGGGGCGTCTCAGCCCCTGCCGGGGTCCCGGCTCTGCCGCGGCTCCAGGCCCTCCACGGACGGTGGGGAGGGGACAGACCGGACACCTCTCCCCTCCCTCTGCGTGCCCCGTGGGTCAAAGTCACCCCGTGGGCAGGGAACGGATGGGCTGAGCTCTCCTTGGGAGCCAAGCGTCAAACCTGCTGCCCGTGGAGACTCTCTGATGTCTAATGACAAGGCTGGACCATTCCTCCCCCAGGGATTCACTCTGCCCAACCACCCACTTCCCAGCAGGGACACAGGCTTAGCCCTAGAGGGCTTTAAAGCAAGGGACAAACGGGCTGGTGGGCACCAGCTCCGGGGTGGGATGCCCGGTGGCACCCGGGGCTGCTTCCTCCCGGGCCAGCGGCCGCCCCGTGCACACAGAGAGGGCGCTGGGGAGATGCTGGTGACCTCAGGCTGCCTTGCCGGATCTCTCCTTCGCAGACAATGCCCTGGCACACCAAGACACAAAGCAGCTGGAGGGGGGGATCTGGCGGCCAGTCGACAGTGGGGAGACCTGACCCGTGAGGCTGCAGGAACCAAGGGGAGGACTCTCTGAATCCCCAAAATTGCTGCTGTGTCCCTCCCACCCGGAGTCCCCTGGGGTACGTGCAGATGGCTGGGTGGGAGCGAGGCCACTGGTGCAAGGCAGAGAGCCGGGCTGGGAGGGAGCTTTTGTCGCACAGCCCACGGCCCCCCGCCCGCCCCAGCCCCCTCCAGGCTCTCGGGGGGGAGATGAGCTCAGGCGGCTCCGACTCCGGCTCCTGCCATTGTTGTCCCTGGGAGAGGGGCCGGGGCAGGGATGCGCCATTGTTCTCCCCGGGAGCTGCGGAGCCCCGGGCCTGCGAAGCCGCCCCTAGGGGGGCCACATCCCCAGCTGGCTGTGCGGGGTGAGGCTCTGGAGCAGCGAGGAGAGGGGACAGCCCCGGTTTGGCTCTTCCACAGGTCAGATTTGTGCACCAGGAGGGGCCACGGTGGGGACAAGGTGTCACACCAGAGCCACTCCTGCAGGGAGCAGGGTCTGGCTGCCAGCTCCCAGCCCTGATTTGTGGGGAGGGACAAGGGGACATTGTGGCCATGGCTGGGAGTGTGGCCTGCTTGGGTTCTTTGGGTTCTTTTGAGTTCATGGCAAAGCAGCCATGGCCCAAGGGCAGAGCATCTCCCCACATCCTGGCAGCCCTGAAGAGCCCCTTTCCCAGTCACCACCCTCCTCACACGGCTCCATCGCCTTCCTGGGAGGAAGCTCATCTCCTCCAGCAATCCTATGACTCCAGGAACTGGTGCTTTAGGAAGTGTGTGCACATTTCAGTATGGTTGAAGGTATCTGGAGCCTCCAGAGACACAAGCTGGGAGATCCCAGGATTCCCAGCAGCCTGGATTTTGTGTGTTTAGTTTATTGTGTTGCCCTGGGAATAAATCGTTAAAGATTACAGGCAGACTTGGGCATAATTGCTGCACGGCATCCGAGGCTCCTGCGTCTCCAGAGGGAGCATTCTCCAAACCCCGCACGGCTGAGCAGCTCGGGGAGAGACGATCCGACGAGCAAATACCTACACAAATCCTGCTGCAGGCCACACGCAGCTCCCGCAATCCGCTTAGCTAACCTGGCCCCGGGATTAGCCCCGCGGAGGCTCACGCAGCCGGGAGGGCGGCGCGGACACGGGCTGGAGGAGAGGGGCTTACCCGGGTCCCGCCGGGACACTTCCCACGGGCACGTCCCGGTGTCACGGCAGAGCCAGGGCAGGACCGTGGCGTTGGCTCCTTTGTGTCCCACGGTCCTGCCGGCCCCAGCTCCAGCTGGGAGCCCCGAATCTTTTGGAGGCTGGTTCTTGGAAGTCTTCTCCCTCGAAGGAAGGGAATTCCCAGCCCTCCTTCTTCGGGGAAATCCCCCACCAGCCCCGGGCAGCAGCTTTTCTCTTTTCTCTCTCTTTCCACACCCCGCCTCCCCCCCCTTTCCAACCTTTTGGGCTGAATTCTTGGCTGATTCCACAGCTTTGGCAAACGGGGGATTTTTATCGCAGCCTCTGCATTCCACTCGCAGGCGCGGGGTCATGGGATTAGGGCAGAGCTGACTCCGGCTCCGGAGCAGACAGAGGAGGGGAGAGGAGGGCAGAGGAGGCGTTTCTCACTAATGTGGCTGCAGAAGAAGCCGGGCTGCAGCCTGGGGGAACCCAGGTTGGGACGGGGATCCTTTTCCTCCCCCAGCCCTCCGCCTGGGAAGGGGAGAGATTCCATGGCTTCCAAGAATCTCCCAGGCCCGCGGTGCCCAGCTGGGGCCTCGCACGGAGCTGCCGCAGCGAGTGGGAGCGTTCCCACGGGCGCGGGGCCAGCCCCGGGATCATGCGGGGCACACCCCGGCAGGAGGGTGCAGCCCAACCACTGCACCTCCACCCGCCCGGCCCAGCCCACCGGGGCATCGGCGGCGGCAGCGGTGCCGGGCTGGGGGTCCCGGGGGTCCCCGAGCCCCGCGGGGCCGAGCGGCTCAGCCTCAGTCACGGTGGCAGCGGTGACAGCGGTGACTCAGCCGCCCGGCGTGCTCAGGTGAGCCACCGCTCGCTGCTGCCGTGAGGAAGGAGCTGCTGATTCCACCCTCCCGACACAACCCCCGGACCCCCGGCGGAGCCCCCCATCCCTGCAGGCTCGGGGTGGCCTCGTGACGGGCGCGGATGTCCTTGGGCAGGACGGCGGTGCCTGTGCCGGTGACGCTGGCGGGGCTGTAAACACCCAGGCGTGTCCTTAGAAACACACAACCGGCTCTGTGTGTTCCCAGCTCTCGGGGACGTGTCCTGGTGGCCTTTGGCAGAGTGTCCAGGCGTCACAGCCTGGGGACACTCCAGCTGCCAGCCCGATGCAGCCGGAGCCAGTGGCCCTGCCTGGCCTCCCTTGCCATGCCCTGGCTCTGGGGCACCCCACACTCGCAGGGCTCTGCCCCCCACCCTGGCCTCGGGCCTGGAGAGTCCCAGGGATGAAGTCACCCCTGGAGTGACTCAGGCAGCCCCCCTTGGAGGGTGGGCATACGGTGAGCAGGGGGGACACCGGCACAGGCCAGATGGCTCAGGGCAGACCCCAGGGTGACTCAGCTCTTGTGGGGGGCTGAGACTGGGGAGAGTCACCAGAGGCCCTCACCCACCTGGCCATGGGCCCGGCAAGGATGGCGAATCCCTCTGGATTTAGCAGTGCCCAGGTGTGGAGCCATACTTGGCTGTGCTGGGCTGTGGCCCCGCTGCCACGGTGAGGCCAGGGCTATTCTGGGCTCTTTGAGCTCACGGGCCCCTTCAGGACGCTGAACTCCAGTCCCTGCTCCCACCCCAGTGGCTCCCAGCCTCACTGCCTCCCTTCCCGTGGCCCCCTCAGCTGGGGGCAGGCAGAGCTTTGAGCCCCAGCCTTGCTTCAGCCTGGAGTTGTGATGGCATGAGCAGGAGGAACAGTGGACCCCATCCCTGGCCACCTCCTGTCCTGCTTCATGTCCCAGCTCTGCCTCTGTCCCTCTTCCTCTGCAGCCCTGGTGCCCCTCAAGCCCCATCCTGCCCCCAGCCTTGTGCTGGTGTGGCAATTTTGGCAATGGCAGAATTCGGGATAGGAGAGGCCCTGGTGGTTCCATCAGTACCATGGGCACACGCTGCCAGCTTGTGCCCACCAGTGGGACCCTCCCATGGGCATTGCCCTCACGGTCCCCTGAGTACCACCCAAAAGGGCAGAACTCAGCTGCTGTGCCTGGGGAGCCCTGGAAACACAGGTGGGAAACTGTCAAGGTGAGAAGGGGCACCCAGGGCACAGACCCCCTGCCCACTGTGACCAAGAGGCACCAGAGCCCTGATCCCCCACACCTCCCATGCCCCCTGTGCCCCCTGACCCCCCACACCCCTCCCTCAGCACCAGGGGCTGTTTCCCAGACGTTGCCACATTTCTTGGTTTGTTTTAAACCCCGGCTCCAGGAGTCAGCCGACAGCTCAGCTGTTGGTGGTGGTGTTATTATTGTTGTTATTATCATTATTATTATTATAAATGCTTAAGCGAGTTGCCAGCCTTGGGGAGGGGAAGGACTCAGGATTTCGGGAGCCTCCTTGGATACACACTGAACCTTGTTCCTGGGGTGACCCAGGCTCGTAAACCCGAGGGAAAGTAACTCCCTCTTCCACCGCGTTCAATCCCATCCCACCCTATCCCGACCCATCCCATCACACTCCAGCCCTCTGATCTCACCGTGGGCTCACCCCGTGAGGCGTCATCCCCAATCCTGGGAATGCACGCACACAGGCTGGCAGAACCCTGTGGGATGGATCCCGAGCCCGTGCCCAGAGCCGGGGGTGATGCCAGCAGGGGATCCCGGTGCCCGGCGGGGGAGCAAGGGGGGCGTGGGGCGGGTGTCCCGCCGGGCTGCCCCGAGCGCTGACACACGGCTCACACTCAGCGCCGCGGCATTCCCGCCCCGCGCCTGCCCCCGGCTCCCCTTGGAGCCGCCTCAGGAATGCGGGAACCTCACCCGGGCGGGGAGTGCGGGGCCGCGGGCACCTCTCCCCCCTCCATCGCCTTGGGGAGCCCCCCAGCCCAGCACGGCACGGGGCAGACACAGCCCTGCTGTGGGCCCAGCGCCGTCCCTGCCCCCCTGCAGGGCTGGCACCCCTTGACCCCCAAAACAGGGAAGGAGGAACAGAATCCATGGAGGCAGGATGTGCCCCAGGAAACCCCGACTCGGGCGGGATGGGGACGGGAGGAGGCACTTCCTCCTGGCCTTGTCCCTTCACACACAAGTTCAACTCCTTCACCCCGAAGGGGCACACGCTTGTGCACACCCCCACGTGCTCACCGCGCACACAGACACCGCACAGAGCTCCGTGTGTGCACACACTCCCGGGGCTCGCTCGGCCCCGGTGGGAGCAGCACTCCCACCCACGCTCCCACACCCCGGCCATGGGCGCAGGCACCCCCTCCCTTCCCGGCCCCCTGCGCTCCCCCGCGGCCGCAGTTCCTGTTTACGGTGGTGGAGCCGCCTGCCCGGCCCTCCCCACACCGGGGGAGGCTACCGGGGCATCGCCGGTGCTGCCGCCTCTCCCGTGCCTGGCACCGGTGTTGATGGGTTCCCGGCTGCGCGCTGTGCGGGATCACCCCACGGATGCAAAACCACGGCCCATTCTGGGAACAGCAGCAGGAAATCCTGCCCGGGAAAAGAGCTGGACCCCGCGTGGCATCGGCGTGGGCTGGGAGCCACGAACCTGCTGTGTGTGGAGTGTGGGTGCCCCTGGCACTGCCAGGCACTGGGATGTCCCAGCACCGCCAGGCTCTGTGTCTGGAGCGGGGCCCCATGCCCAGGTGGGGGGCTCAAGGGGGGTTCCGTGCCCAGGTGGGGGGCTCAAGGGGGGTTCCATGCCCAGGGTCCAGGTGTGTCACAAGGAACCGAGGGAGGAATCCAGCCCTGGGCCAGACCCACTGTGCCACATTCCCCAGTGCAGAGCCACGCTGTGAGGAGCCGGGCTCAGCTCATCCCAGCACCCGACCTGTGGGGAAACTGAGGCACCAGCTGGGGAAGTGACTCACCTGCACCGTGGCCTCTAAATGCACTGCTCCGATTAGATAATGGGCGGAAGGATCACAGGGAGCCCGACAGCCTCTCATTAAACCTTGGGCTCCCTGAAGAGCCTTCAGCTCCATCAGAGTCCGTGGCCACCTGGGCTGGGGCTGGCCCGCGGGAGGCAGCCCTGCCCAGAACCCACCCACTCACATCCGCAGGTGGCTGCAGCACCTCACATCTGTCCCTGTCGGAGGGTTCCTGCTCACGGGAGATACTGCCCCTCCCACGGCCCCCC
>NW_024497186.1:577706-594924 GCF_017590055.1 Onychostruthus taczanowskii
CCCCCCCCAGAAGCCTGCAGGAGCTGGGGGAGGCATTTTGCAGCCCCCTGCACCTTTGGGGTGCCCTACCTGGGACACAGGAGCTGCAGCCAGCCGGGGTCGGAGCCACGGCCCATCTGCCAAGACAGGATGTGGGCCGGACGGGGGACACAATGTGGGGAAGTGAGAAGGGGACAGCAGGGACATCCCGTCGGCACAAGTGGGCTCACAGCCCCTCCAGCCCCCAGAGCTCCCGGGCACCCGGAGGGAGCTCTGACTCCTCGCCCCCAGCTCCCCCGGTGCTGCCGCCTCCTGCACCTGCCTGGCCCGGGGGGGCCCTGCCTGCAGCGGCCTGTCCGCGGGCGGCCGAGACGCGAAGGAGCTGGTTGGGCCGGGCAGGTGTCGGGTGGGAGCGGGGTCCGCTCAGCCCACACAGGTGTGGCCGCGCCGGCTGCGGCAGCAAAGCTCCGCGCCCGGCTGGCCCCGTCTTGCTGGGTGGCAGGAGCCTCCCGCGCCGCTCGCAGCCCGGGGCGGACGGGCACACCCCGTCATTACCCCAGCTGCCGGCGCTGCCCGGGCAGGGAGGGGGCGGCAGGGCCGGCACGGCCTGCTGGGGGCGAGGACGGTGTGAAGCTATTGCCCACCAGCGCCTGGCCCTTCCCCTGTTGCGGGGAGGGCGAGCGGGGGATCGTGACCCCCTCGCTGCGTGGGACCCTGCGGGGGCACCCCCGCGCCCCATCGGTGCCCCTGACGCGTGGGGGAGGCAGCCGGGGTCAGGCCCAGCAGCTGCTCGGGACGTGCCCTGCGGGTCCGCAGTGCACAATGACCCCATTGAGGTCCCGCGGGGCGGGGGGAACACCCAAGGTGGTGGTGGCAGAAGTGACTCCAGTGTCAAGCCAAGCCTCAACCCTGCTATTTATACCCGGCGGAGGGGTGGCCTTTGAGGGAATGGGGATGGAAGCGCTGCCGACCCCTCCCTGCCGCATGCCAGGGCATCCCGGAGGGCAGCGGCTCCGGCCCCCCGGCTTTCCCTCCCCACCCCACGCCCCAGCCCGGCGCCAGCCCTGCCAGGAAGAGCCCCAGCGCCGGGACCAGCTGCAGCCGCTTCCTCCCGGCCCCGCCAGGAACTGGGGAGCCCTCAGGGGCTCCAAGCCCCCGGCTGCAGCGGGGCAAAGTGAACCGAGCAGCCAGGGAGCTCCAGGGCTCGAGGGGGGCTTGCACCAAGCAGCTGGGTGCTGGATGCCAGGATCCAGCTGGGAGCTCCTTGGGAACCTCCCAGCTTTACCAAGGGCGAAGTCCCGGCACATCAAAGGCGGGCGGAGGCAGCGGGAGCCGGGGCAGGAGCCTTTGGTCCCTGCCAGCGCCCGGCTCCGCCACCCCACGGAGCTCCCACCGCCCTGCACCGGGGTCTCGTGCCGGCACACCCGGGTCCGGGGTCGTGCCCCCCTCCACGGCGTGGCACCCAGCCCATCGCTGTGGCAACCGCCATCAGCTCCGGGTGTATTTTCTGCACCAGGGCCACTGTGGGAACCTGGACGGATGCCACCTCATTCCGCTGGGCTCTCTGGGCCGCCTTTGTAGCCGGCCTCGAGCCCAGCTGGCAGCCGCTTCCTCCCCAGGCTCCCCCTGCTCCTCGCGGGTCATGGCCCTGGCCGGGAGCCGGTGGGAGGGGGCTTGGCTGGAACTCCCCCAAGCGAGACCACGCACCCCCTCCAGCCCCCGCCGGCTTTGGGCCACCTCCAGCAGAGCCATGTGGCCTCCAAGGCCACCCTGAGTGAGGGCTGTGCCCATGGCCCCTGGAATGAGCTCCTGCCAAGGCACCTGGGACCCCCAGGGTAATGCACGGCCCACCGCCCCCTGCCTGACTCTGGCCCCTCGCAGGGAGCTCCACAGGGATGGAATAGCCGAGCACAGCAGCACGGTCTGACATTCCCATGTCCCGTTACCACTCTCCCCAGCCTGCCAGTGGCTTTTCCCCATCCGTGCCTCAGTTTCCCCATGAGAGAACGCGCCCCGGGCCAAGGTTTGCTGCGTGGCCTGTGTGGCACTCTGGGGCTGCTGGCCCGGGAGCACCATGACAAGCTGTGTCGTGCTGGCTGCAGCACCCGCCCTCCTCAACGCCCGCCGGCCCTTGCTCTTGTGTCGGGATTTTGGGGGTGAGGCCGCTGGGGTGACACTCCTCACAGCTCCGCCGCCATCTGCAGGCAAGGCACCCCCAGAACCGGGACCAAGGGGCCCCCCCAGGACAGATCCCGGTGCCAGACCCCGAGCCAGGTCCCGCTCCTCCCCACAGGGTTTTCCCTGAGCTGTGCCACGCTCCCTCTGCGGGGCCACGTGCGTGGGAGGGAATCGGAAAAGGAGCATTTTCCAGAGCTGGAAACCCAGAGGAAAAAGGCTGCCGGCCGGAATGATTAACACGGGCGGGTTAATCATTATACAGCAGCAGCACCCGCCGCCCCTCCCCATCCTAAGGAAGCTGTGAGGATTCGGCCTTCGAGCCGCCCAAGGGCAGCGTGGCCCAAGGACGCTCCGGGCTGTGCTAGCGGCGTGTGGAGCCTCCGCTGACCTTCCCACGCCGGGGCCAGCGGCAGCACCCGCGGGCCTCGGGTGGGAGAGGGCCAGGTCTGCACCCAGGCGCTGCAGAGCCTCCGGGACAGGCAGGGAGCTGCCGGCACCCCGGAGGGGTCCCCACACTCCGGGGAGGTACTGCCACGTCCTGCAGCTCCCTGGCAGTGAGAGGGGTGGGGGCAACCCCCCCCCACGCTGATGCTGCAGGGTGGGCACCGATGGTGCGGGGCAGCAGCTGAGATGGGCAGGATCCCCAAGGCGCCGAGGTTTGGGCAGGGAAAGGGGCGGCTCTGCCGGGTGAGTCAGCCCGGAGGGAGCGGGGCTTCCTGGGGCTGCGGTGGGGTTTGGGGTTGTTTTTCCCGCAGAGAGAGGAGAGCTGGAACCTTTCGCCTGCATTCGGGACTGGGTGGGACGGGGAAATGCCACGCGGCCAAACGCAGGGACGGCCGCCAGCACCGGGAGATTTGGCCTGGCAGAACCCGGCCCGTCTCGGAAATCATCCCCCGGAGAAGCGACGCCGCCGGCAGAATCCGTGATGCTTCACTTTCCGAGCGCTCCCGGCCCCGCTCCCCACCCTCCATCTGGCAGCAGAGGATGCGAGTCATGGGAGAGAGCCCTGGGTGGAAAGGGAGGAGGGGGGCAACACCAGCCCTCCCCCGCTCCCACCGCGTTCCGGGCAGCCCTTCCCCTCTCACACCCACCACGCCCCAGCCCAAAGCCGGAGACAAACAGGTCCCGGGCTCCCGGGGATAACTCCACCACATTGCCCGTGCTCCCGGTCCTGCATGGCCCCAGCAGAGGCAGGGAGCCAAAGGCAGGGGCACCTCGGCACCCACAAGCCAAAAAGAGGCAGAAACACAGATGGAGGCTGCTGTGCCCCAAGGCAGGTGCCAGCACTCCAGGAACAGCAAAGTGCCACACTGGTGTCACAATCCAGGCTGATGTGGGGGCAGGGGAGAGGAGGGAGAGCGACCTGCTGAATCACATCGTGACCCACACCATGGTTCACGGACCCCACCTCCCTGCCAGCCCCCAGTTGGGCTCATCCCTGCAGTACCTGCACAGTGAGCTGGGAACAGGAAAGGGCTTTGCCTCTGGAGCAGCTGCAGCCACACATCCCCTGCACCGAGTCAGGCCATTTTTGTGGCATCCAGCAGGACGTGACTGCTGGTGGCTCTGGCATGGGCAGTGGGAGCCAGGGGAGGAGGAGAACGTGGCTCTGCAGAGCAAGATAACCAAGCACGTTGGAGGCAGAGGGGCTCAAAGCCGAGGCTGCAGGGAGCAGGCTGGCCTGGGAGTGTGGAGGAGCACAGGCAATCACCCACACAGGCCCTGCACCCCCAAAAAGTGCAGCTCAGGTTGAGTAGGGCTACGATGCTGCCAGCCAGGCACCCACAGTCCCTGCCCAGTGGCTCAGGACAAAAGCTTTGTCCTTGCATCCATGAGGTCCCATCCCCAGGGTCTCTGCACATGAAGGGTCCCCCACTGCTCCCCTCAAACGCAGCCTACAAGTCCCAGCAGGTATCAGGCTGCAGAGCACCCGGCGAGGGGGGCAGGACCGGATCCCTCGGCCCCCCCAGCTCCCCTGGCGCTGGCGGGAGGCAGTGGGAAGAGCTGGTGAGAGGACGCTGACGGAGACACTTTTTTCCCGTCCTAAAAATAGCAGCTGGCCGTTTCCCCAGCTTCCCGGCCTCGCCAACGCTCTTCCATTAGATGAAAAACCCAAGGCAGCCACCTTCCGTCAGCACGGCTGCGTGTGCTGGGGGAGGCTCACGCAGCCGAAATAGCAGCTGGGGACAGAGAGGGGCAGCGGGAGAGGGAAGGGAGCCGGCCGGCCCCAGTAATTCCCAAGATGTTTTAATTAGTACAGCTCTGACTCTGAAGCTTTGCTTATGCTCAGTGCAATGTCTGACCTTTAAGGAAAAAAAAAAAAAAAAAGGAATGAGAGGGGAAGGGGAAAAGGCACTGGAGCAGCTCAGGAGCTGGAAGTCGGCTGAGCTTCAAATAGGCTCCGCGTCAGGCACTCGGAGGCTTTTAATAAGCCACAGAGTGAGAAATTTAACACCACGGGCTCTATTTTTGATCACTTGTGAAGGGGGGGGAGAGAAAGACAGAGTGAGCGAGAGGAGGGGGAGGAGGTGGTGGTGAGAAGAGGAGGCTGCCAAGATTACATCCTGGGTGGCAGTGCCGAAAATAGCCGTGCCCTGCTCCGAGCGCAGAGCGGCGGGAGCCGCGCAGGGCACGCGGGAGGCCGGAGCGGCGAGCACTGACCTCACAGGCAGCCAACGCGCCTTCCCCGGCTGGAACACTGCAGGGAAAAGGGGATTAGAGCGACGCAGAGGGAGGGACGGAAGCTCTGCACAGCAGTGGAAACCCGAAATCCCTCTGGAAAGGCGTGGGAGGGTGGCATGGAGCGAGGGGCCCGGCTGCAGCTGGTGCAGCAGGACACACATCCCAGATGGCTGGCACAGGCAGAGCTGTCCCCTTGCCCAAACCTGACCCTTCCCAGTGGTGCTGCATCCCAGTGAACCTTTCCTGCTTCCCTGGGTTGTGAGGAGCCCTGAGGAATCCCAGGTGGCCTCCTCAGCAGGGCTGCACCCAGCGAGCACCAAGCTCAGCAGAGCAGCTCCAGCCATCCCCAGCACAAACGGAAGCAGGAAAGATTTCACCATGCACAGCATCTGCTTCCCTCTCCACGCCAAGCCCATCTCCAGGAGCAGGGGAAGTGCCACTGGCAGCAGCAGGGGATGGGGCAGAGCCCCAGCAGCTGCTGTCCAGCTGTGGGAAGCACCCTGCTGTGCCAATGTGGATTCCTGCAGCGCTGGAGCCAGGAGGCTGAGCCAGTGCAGGGACAGCACGGCTCTGGAACAGATCTGTGCTCCTGCGCTGCTGAAACCCCGCAGTCCAAGTGGTTACTGCAGATGGAGGTGGCTGGAGCACAGGGAGGGGATTATAAATCTGTCTGATGAACCTCCTGGGGGAGAGTCTCCCCAGCCAAAGCCCAGGGCAGTGTTGGTGACCCCTTCCCAGGGTGAATCTGCCTTGGGGCAGGAGCTGGGAACTGCTCCTGGCTCCAGCTGCCTGGGAAGAAGGCGATGTGCCACAAGAGGGGGTCACATTTCCTTTTAATTGATCAGAACCATTTCTCCACCTCCATTTGTCCTGTTCCATCTGTACAGTCAGGGAGCAGAACAGGGACAGGCTGGGAGTTCTGCATCCACAGTGGGATTCCTGCAAAACACAAAGTGGGGGCAGGTTAGTGCGGGGTGGGCTCGGCTGGGCTGTGGATCCCCATCCCAGGGCTTGGCCCCACTCCAGCTGAGCAACTGCTGTGAGTAAACATGAACCACCAGCTCTACAGGACCAAAGAGCACCAGGACCAGAGATCAGGAGAGAGCAGGAGCTGGTGCCCTCCTGTGCTCCAGGCTGAGCCCGTTGGAGGCTGTCAGTGACTCACAGCCCTGCACAGCACACGCTGCCGCAATTCCCGGCTGCCAGCACGTGGGAAGGGAAGGGATGAGGCACAGTCTGTGCAGGGCAGAGCAAAAAGAGGCCACAAGGTAAGAGCCTGGCCTCACCTCCCCTGAGAATGAAGCTGTTTGTCTTTGTGGGAGTGCATGTGGCAGAGACCACGTGCTGCTCTCCCTGTGGGGCCCAGCATCCCCCACTCTGCCCCCAAGCTGTCCCCAAATATGTCCAGTCCCACTGGGACCTGGGGAACCAGCGAGGCCTCAGCAGTGACCACAGTTCCCAGTCTGTCCCAGCACTATCCACCCACCCTGGTCAGGGCTGAACTGCAGTGTCACAGCTGGGCTGGACCCCACAGTGTCACAGCCAAGGCCAGGCCCCACTGCCACCCAGCAGCCCCAGGTCAGCTCTGGGCTGGGGACCCCCATGAGCCCCCCAGAGCTGAGGCCTGACCCTGGCAAGGGACAGCTGTGGTCACTGCTCCCCAGAAGCAAGGTGGATCCCCTCACCCAGCCCAGCAGGCCCTAGAGCAGGGCCGGATGTTCAGCCAGGCTGCAGGTGAACCTCACCTGGATTTACTCCAGAGCCTTTACCAGGGCTTCGTTAGCTTCTACCTTAATCTGAGCTTCTGCTTTAGCAGCTTCATCAGACGCTGCTGCCATCTCTGACACAGCTTTCTCCAGGTTGGATTTTGCAGTCTGGACATGAGGGCACAAAGAATGTGTGTCATTGGGAGACACTGCAGGAGAGGGGACTGTCCTTCCCTCCCTCCCCTGCAGCCACTGGTCCTTCATATGGATGCCAAGGACCCACTGACTTCGGAGCCTCACAGAGCTACAGACACAGCTGTGCTGGCCCCAGACACCTTATCAGCAGGGAAAAGCTGTTCTGGAGGTGAGGACAAGGTCAGTGTCTGTCCAAGGGGTGGGAAATGGTGCGCAGATTTATGGCTGCAGAGCTCCCTCTCTCCAGAGAGTTCACCAAGGAGGAGCCCCAAGCCTCTGATCCCAAAATGTAGTGGGGGTGCAGACACAACCCTGGGTTTTGGGCACAGGAAGCTCCCAACACAAGGACTCCAGAGCAGAGAAGGGGAGCAATTTCCCCCAGGGCTGGTGAAATCTCTGGGTACTCACAGCCAGGTCCAGCATGTCCATGGTCACTGCCTCCTCTGCCAGCACCTGCACCGTGGAGTCGGCGTGGACAGTGACAGAGCCGCTGCTCACTGTGAGGCACAACATGGGGGGGCTCAGCCAGGGGGCTCAGCCAGGGCATCCCTACCATCCTTTCCCAGAACAAACCCTCAGCCCCCCCTGTCACATTTCCAGCATTCAGGGACTCAGCTCCCACCCCAAGGCAAGCTGGAGCAGGGGATGCTCCCGGAAAGCCTGAGCAGAACCAAGACCTGACCCCAGCCCACGGATCCCAGATCAGCTTCCAGCAGCCCCTGGCAGGCTGGGAAAGCAGAAATCCCTGGAAGTGCACCAGGTCACACCTGGATGGGCAGAGCCTCCCTTGTGAAAGCAGCAAGAACACCATCCCCATGCACACCTTTCCTCCCCAGCTCCTCCTGCCTCGCTCACCAAAGTACTTGGTGGCTGTCCCATCCTCAGCATGGACTGTGACAACGCCCGGCCGGAGCACCTGGAGCGTGGGGACGTGGGATGCCAGGATGCCAAAGGAGCCGGTCAGCGTGGGCACATCCACCTGCTTCACGTTGGCACCGTTGTAGAACACCTGGAGGAAGAGGGCAAAAAGGCACAGTCACCAGGGATGGGGGGATGGAAAGCAGCAGCTCTGGAGAGCCCAGGGAAGAGCCTATCCCAAGGGAGCAGCCCAGCCCCCAGCTCCTGGCAGGTTCAGCACATCCAGGTGTGCCCAGGACAGGCTGCACCTGCACAGGGTGGGAGCGGAGCCGGGCTCCAGAGCACAGATCCTGGCAAAGGCAGCGGGGAAGCGTTCCCAGCTCCCAGGGGCACGGCGGGGAGGCGGCACATGGAGACACAGAGTCGGGAGTGGGCGAGAGGCGCCGGCACAGCCGGGAGCAGCCTGGGAAGAGCGTGGGGAGCCCTGAGCTGCCGTCCCCGCTCCGGCCCACGCTGCCGGGCTGTCCCTGTCCCCAGCGCCAGCCCGCGCCCTGCCCCGGGGACAGGCTCGGCCGGGCCCGGCGGGGGCGGACCGGCCGTGTCCCGCTGCAGGGCAGGGCTGGAGCGGCCCCGGGAAGGCCCCGGAGCGCTGCGGCGGGGCCGGGGCTGGCAGGGCTGGAGCGGCCCCGGGCAGGCCCCGGAGCGCTGCGGCGGGGACGGAGCGCCCGGGTCGGACGGGCAAGGCCCGAGGTCAGGGCCAAGGTCAGCCCGGGGACAGCCCTGTGAGACCCGGCCGTGCCCCGGGAACCGCAGAGCCCCCGGGAGCGGACAGCCCCGCGGGGGCGGCAGCACCGCCCGCGACCCGCCCGCCCCGCGCCCTCAGGGGACACCGGGCGAGGCGGCGGCGGGGACACCGGGAGCGGGGCTGCGACGGGCCTACCTGTGTGGGTGAGGCGAAGGTGAAGGCCATGGCGGCGGGGCCGGCGGCGGGATCGGCATAGCCGCGGGCGGGGGGCAGCGGCAGCGAGGGGCGGGCGAGGCGGAGGAGGCGGCGGGCGCAGAACATCGCGGCCATGGCGGCGGCGGCGGCGGCGCGGGGCAGGCCGGGACGGCACCGGACCACAGTTCCCGACGCACCCCGCGCGCCACCCGGCGGAGGAAAAGTACGCTGCGCCGCATGGCCTTATGGGAATTGTAGTCCCCGCCGCCAGCCGAGTGCCGTGGTGCTGGGCGGGGGGGCCCGCTCCGCCCCCGCACCGAGGGGCAGCCGCACCCCCGGCCCGGTCCGGCCGTGCCCCGGCGGCTCGGGGCGCTCCGGGGCAGGGCTGGGCACAGGGAGCTGCGACAGGGATGCAGGCAGGGCTATGGGACAGGCAGGGGTACAGACAGCAGAGGGACAGGCAGGGATGCAGGCAGGGATCCAAGGAGGGCTGGTGCAGGCAGGGATGCAGGCAGGGATGGTGCGGGCAGGACTGGCACAGACGGCTGTGAGGGCAGGAGTGGAGGCAGGGCTGGTGTAGGCAAGGGTGGTGCAGGCAGGGATGCAAGCAGGAGTGCTGTCAGGGCTGCAGCAGGCAGCGGTGTAGTCAGGGCTGGGGCAGGCAGGAATAAGAGCAGCGGTGCAGGCAGAGGTAGGGGAAGGGGCGCAGGCAGGGCGTAGAGGCAGGATTGTGGGGCAGGCAGAGGGGCAGGGGGTACGGGCAGGGCTGGGGCAGCCCCTGTCCCCACGTGACGCCCGCGCCGCGCGGGGGCGGCTCCGGTTCATTCATAAATCCCGGGGCCGCTCCGCCGCACCGAGCGCAGCGGCGGCGATGGAGCCCCGGTCTCGGTTGTAGGTGAGTGTCTGGCTCCACCGCCTCGCGACAGCCCCTATCGCGACATAGGGAGCCGGCCCGGCCGAGGGGAGACCATCACGGTAGAGGTCCCGGGGGCTCCTGCCTCGCTGTCACCAGCCCTGTCACCAGCTCTGCCTGCATCCCTTATTCCTGCCTGTCCCACATCCCTGCTCGCATCCCTCATATCGCTCATCCTCCATCCCTGCCCCACATTCCTGCCTGCATCCCGCAGCCCTGCCTGCATCCCGCATCCCTGCCTCCATCCCCGCCCCACATCCCTGACTGCATCCCCGTCACCTGGGGAAGGGGCTGGGGCGCGGGGCTGCAGCCTCAGGGGGCACAGCGGGTCCCCCCCACGCCCCCAGTCCAGCCCGACCCCGTGGGTCGCACACACGCGTGGGGCGCAGCCCCGGCCCGCCCCCCGCACCCCTTCCCACGTGCGGAGGCGCGGCACCACCGGGATCCCCCGACCCCGAGCCCCCGCCCCGGGCACTGGCGGCGACCGCGGGTCCCGCCCCATGTCCCCCCCGGGGGGGACAGCCCGGGGACCGGCCCCCTCCTCCAGACAATGGCCGTCCTGTTCCTGTCGGGTCGCCATGGAGACGGGATTCCTCCATGATGGGGAACAGGAGGGATATTCTTCCCGCTCCCCCCGGCCCCCAACCTCGGGCCTGAGGGTGCTCCACAGGGATCCCGCCCGTGGGGCGCCCATCCCACGTGGAGCCGCAGCCCCCCTCGCCAGGGGTCCCCCCAAGGGGATGGGAAGCGGGACCCCCCACCCCTTTACCCTTTCTCGGGGGTCTCAGGGTGGGTCCCCTCACCTCGTGCTGCATCCCACCAGCTTGGAGAGGCGTGAGGGTCGGCGCAGGCAGGGGGTTCTCTGCCTCGGGAGGCCGCCCACGCCCCCATATCCCTCCAAGGGGTTGATACCCCGACCTGTGACAGGGCTGCCCTCAGCCATCACTGTCCCTCACTGCCAGCTGCGACACGGCCACCCCTGCGCTGTCCCCACGAGTGACAGTCCCCACCCCTTCACGGGCTCCATTCACATTTTTCCCTGACCTAATTTTGAGCGGCTTCCAAGTGCCCACCCCTGCCCGCTCCGGGGGTCCCCGACACAGCATCGCCCACCCAGCCCCGGCTCAGCCCCTTCGGCAGCCTGGGGACACACGGAGGGGACACACGGAGGGGACACACGGCCTCGCAGCGGGCGCTGGAGCTCGGAAGCCCCCGGGAAGGACCAGACACGCGGGAGGGTGATGAGGTCCCACCGGGTCCCCAAAGGCCGCAGAGGAGGGGAGCGGGACCCCTGTCCCGGCGGCTCTCGCTCCTCAGGAGCTCGGCGCGGCCCCCCCGGCCCCTCGGTGTCCCCCCCCCGCCCCCCCCGCGCGGACAGCCCGGTGACGGAGCCGCTCTCGGGATGACTCACGAGCGTCACCCGTCGCGCTCCGGCGACACCCACGCCACGAGCTGTGGGGCGGCCACCTGCCCCCCGTGCCTGCCGGGAGCCCCCAGCGCGGCTCCCCCCGAGCTGCCGCGGCCAGGGGGTCTCCCCCGGCGGCGGGGCTGGGGCTGCCTTTGGCCCCTGGCGACGGCAGCGCGGTGTCACCCCGGATCTGGGGCAGGGATTTCACCCCCCACCGGCCAGTTCTGGCCACCGGCACTCGCCACCGTTTGGGAGGGTTCCGGCCCCAGCCGCGCGTGGGGACGGTGGCTGCTCTTGGCGGGGCCGGGGGTTGTGCCCACACGAGTCCGGGGGCTGTACCCGGAGGGGGTGAGGGGCTCCCTGGGGAGGGGCAGCGGTTCTGCCCTCTCCTCCCCATCCCTCCATCCGTCCATCCCTGCTTCGCTCCTGACCACACCCTCCATCCCCTCATCCTTCCCCTGAGCACACCCTCCCTTCATCCCTCCATCCCGGTCCCTCCCTCCATCTCTCCATCCCGGTCCCTCCCTCCCGGTCCCTCCCGGCAGCTCCGCACCGCGGTGCCGGGCAGGGGCCGGGCAGGAGCCGCCGCCGCCGCTCCCGGCCCGGCCCCGCCGTCCCGGCCGGTGCCTCCCTCTGTCTCCTCCCGCCCCAGGACACGCTCGGGCCGGGACAGACCATGAGCGATGACCCAACACCCTGGGACAACGCGACCGAGAGCGCCACGGTAAGTCCTGCCTGTCCCTGCCTGCCCCCGCCTGTCTCTGCGCCCCTCCCCGAGCCGCCAGCCCCGGGGTCCCGGGGAGGGGGGGATGCATGCCCGGAGCTGTGGGCTTCTCGTGGCTGCCGTGGGGCTGCCGTCTTCGCTCGGGTGGGGACGGCAGCAGCCCCGCTGTCACCCCCTGCTCTGCCAGTCTGAGAGTGGGTGACAGTTCTCAGTGCCCTGCACGCTGCTGGGATGCTCTGGGTGCTGGGGGTCCGGGAGCCTGGGCGCGGATCAGCCCCTCTCCCCCAGGCAGGGGGAGCGAGCACCGAGCCCCGCGGTGGGGCAGGGTTGGGGGTCCTGTCGCCGTCCCCATCCCCATCCCCGTTCCCACTCCCACTCGGCGCGGGGCCCGCGGGCGGCTCAGCCTCCCCGGCTGCCGTTGCCTTGGTGCAGGCAGGGCCCGGGGGCGGCGGGGGGTGGGGGGCGCGGCGGCTCTGGGGGCAGCGCTGGCGTCAGCAGCAGCTTTGCGGTGGGTCGGGGCCCCCCAGCGCGTCCCCGCGGCTCAGCCCCTCGGCCCCGGGCAGGCGGTGCCCGGCGAGGTGTCCCCTCAGGATGGGTACGTGCTGCTGCTCGCCCTGCTCTCCATCTTCATCGGGGGCACCCTGGTCCTGCTCTCGGGCATCCTGATCATCTGCCGCCGCTGCTGCGAGGCCGACCGCCGGCACTCCAGGTGGGCAAGGGGTGACCACGCCACTGTCCCCGGGGTGTGTGGCACCGCACGGAGGGTCAGGGGGGCTGGCCTGGCCACCTCTGACCCTCCTCCCCCCGCAGAGCCAGCGATGACCCCGAGAAAACCAACACCACTTACCTGGATGACTCGCAGCAGGCGCAGGGTGAGTGACCCGAGTGCTGTGCTGATCCCCTGCAGTTACATCCCGAGCTCTGGGGAGGGGTGTGAGGCAGCTCCTGGGCCCTCCCCTCCCAAGATGCAGCCCCCGGCCCCACAGCAGTGACCACCACACACCCCTTGTGCCCTCCATTGTCCATCTCTGGCTGTGGAGCAGGATTGGCAGCCGGGAGCAGGGAATTCCAGGCCGGCATTGAGGCCATGAGTGCAACAAGTTTGCCAAGCCTCAGCTGGGGAAGCTGGGGAATACACCACAGTGCGGGGAGCTGGTTGCTGACCCCCTTCTCTGCAGATATCACTGGCAAAGCGGAGGACCCTGAGTGCCTGTCGTCCTCCAGCTACCGGGATGCGGAAAGCGAGCGGTTCCTGTCCTCCAGCTCCTCCACTGCCCGGCGCGTCTCCTTCAACGAGGCCGCGCTCTTTGACCAGGGCAAGAAGACCCAGGAGAAGGGGAGGAGGTGAAGCTCTGGGCTGAGGGGGGCACAGAGGGTTGGGGCTGTCCCTCCTGACCCAGCTGTCCCACAGGTACACACTGACAGAGGGGGACTTCCACCACCTGAAGAACGCCCGCCTGACTCACCTGCACCTGCCGCCGCCTGCCCTGAAGATTGTCACCATCCACGAGTGCGAGTCCAGCGAGAACAGCCTGGCCATGACCCCCCGCCTGCCCCCGCCCAAGCCCGGTCTCGCCATCTTCCAGGTGAGCCCTCAGTGCCCGAGGGACAGATGGCACGTGGCACCCTGCAGCACCCCAGGGAGGCACCGCTGGGCCCAGGGTGGGAGTCTCAGGGCATTGCTGGAAGTAGAGACAGGAGGTCCTGGGGTGCAGGGGCCCCAGCCTTGTGCAGACCCCCTGAGCGTGCTCTGCTTTGCAGCCCCCCGCGGGGGCCCTGCCCCGGCCAGTGCTCCCCAGCCATGCCGTGGGCCCCAGCTCTGCCCTGCCCGGGGACACCTACAACTCCACCGTGGACACCAGCTTCACAGAGGCCAGCCCGTCCGCCTCCTCCGACTCCGGGGAGGGGCCTTCGGTGAGTGCTGGGGCAGGGGGGCCGGGACTGGGCAGGGGAAGGGGCTCCCAGCCTGCACAGCCCCAAGGGTCCTGTCCTGCTCCCTCCCTGCTCCCCCAGATCCCATCCCTGCCCTCTCGCTCCATGCCAGGGCTCAGGAAGAGACGTGGGCATCCAGCTAGAAACAGGCTCTGCCCCCCCCGCCCCCGCCTCGTCCCTGCCCCGGGGGACATTTGTGCATCTGCTGCAGCCCGGCTCTGCGGAGCGGACAAAGGAGCCGAGTGGGATGCGGGGGGGCTGGGGAGGCATGCTTGGGTCCGAGCGGGCACTCACGGCCCCCCCGTACCCCCAGTTCACAGCAGCACCCAGGAGTGGGAAGGCGGCTGGGGCAGGCAGTGCCGGCCCCGGGGAGCCCCCCGCGACCCCCCCCCAGGGGACCGTCCTGCAGTTCTTCACCCGCCTGCGTCGCCACGCCAGCCTGGACGGGGCCAGCCCCTACTTCAGGATCAAGAAGTGGAAGCTGGAGAGCACCCAGCGGGCGTCCAGCCTGGACACCAGAGGTGGGGGTCAGGGGGGCAATGCCGGGCCGTGCAGCGTGGGTGGCCATATGTGGGTGGGGGGCTGCTGGTGCCGGTTGGGTTGTCCCCCCAGCTCTGCCCTGCGCCCCCCAGGATCCCCCAAGCGTCGGCAGTTTCAGAGGCAGCGGGCGGCCAGCGAGAGCATGGACCAGGAGGACCGGGACCCCCATCAGACCGACATCATCCAGTACATTGCCCACACGGACGACGTGTCCTTCCACCCCGCGGGGGGCCCCTTCCTGCCCTCCCCCGCCAGCCCCCCACCCTCTCTCGGCAGGTATTTTTCAGTAGATAAGAGGGGACGGGGATGGGTGAGCCGGGCACCGGGAAGGCACCGAGGGACCCCGCGCTGCCCTGGGCATGGGGGCTCTGCGGCTCTGGTGGGGCAACCGGGTCTGGGGTGAGCGGTCTGGGGGTGGCTGGTGAGGTTGGGCTGGGGCATGGGCACGATGGTGGCAACAGCATGGAGGACCAGGCTCCACCATGGCGCTGCTGTGGAGCCTGCAGGGGCTGGGCTGGCGCATCCCTGCCCGCTGCCTGCGGGGTCTGTCCCTGACGTGACACCGGGGTGGTGCCCGCAGGCTAGAGCCAGGCGAGGGGGTCGCGGGCAGCCCCGGCGAGCCCAGCGTGCCCGAGCAGCCCAGCGCCTACCACGACATCTGGAGCCTGCGCGCCTCGCTGGAGCTGTACGCGGCCTCCGAGCGCAGCAACGACCAGGACTCGGTGCGCAGCGACGGCGGGGACAGTGTCTCCTCCACCAGCGGCGTGCCCCCCTGCCCTTCCCCTTCCCTGGATGAGCCTGAAGGCCCCGAGGAGAAGTTCTGGGGTCGGCCCAAGCCGGAGGAGTCGGAGCCCGGCACACGCAAGCTGCTGCAGATGGACAGCGGCTACGCCTCCATCGAGGCGCCCAGCCGGGGGGGCGAGGAGGGCCCCCCCAAGGACCAGACAGCCTCCGAGAAGCGCATTTGCTTCACCAGCGCCGGGCGGAAAGGAACCATCTTCGAGAGCTTTGAGGGCCGGGAGCCGGAGGAGGAGGAAGATGAGGAAGAGGAGGAGGGGGGGAGCACGACCCTGGGCGCAGCGGGCGGGGGACACCTCCGTCCCCACAGCCCCCTGGCCTGGTCCCCGTATGGGCAGATGTTCCCGGGGCGGGAGGGGCTGCCCCGGCGGGACTACAGCATCGACGAGAAGACGGACGCGCTGTTCAACGCCTTCGTGCGCCACGACCCCCAGTTCGACGAGTCCCCGCTGCGGGGCAAGCACCGCTCCCGCACCCACCTGCGCAAGCAGTGGCAGCACACGAAGCAGTTCAGCGACCCCGGCGTGCGGTACCCGGCGCTGGAGCGGCACCGGACGCCCCTCCGCCGCGGCGACAGTGCCAACTACCCGCTGGACTCCCGGTTCCACAGCCCCCTGCCCCGCATCGTCAGCGCCGGCGACGAGGAGGCGGCAGAGGCGTCCGATGGGGTCCCCCCTGCCCCGGCGCTGCCTGACCCCGAGATCCAGGTGATCGTGGAGGAGCCCGGAGAGGCGGCCCCCGAGCCCAAGGCTGGCTCTGAGCCCCCCGAGGACGATGACTGCCCCGGCCCCGGGAGGTGCTTGGGGCTGGGCTCCGGCTCGGAGCTGATGGACAAGATCGCCGGCGGCCTGGAGGAGCGGCTCTACGGGCACCTGAGGAAAGCGGCAGAGAGAGAGACCCCCGAGTGCACGGTGGCCGTGGCGGCCAGTGATGCCTCCCCCGACCACAGCACGGTCTAGGCCCAGCGGGAGGGGGAGAGACCCCGGCACAGGGGGGCTCGGCCCCCACCAGGGTTCAGGGCTTCGTCCCCTCCTGCTGCCGGCACGGGGTGCCCAGTGCGGGAAGGGGGTCCCGGCCCAGGCCAGGAGGGCACGGGGGGACCCCTGGCTGTAACCTCAGCACGGGGGTCCGGTAGCGTGGGGTGGCCGAGCCCCCCGGCTCCCGGGAGCGAGGGCCTGGGCTGGGGGAGCCCCGGGGGTCGGGGCTCGGTGGAGAAGCCGAGCGTTGGCCGGGGGTCAGCGCCGAGGGACTTTGCTGAAGCCCTCACCCCGCTGAGCCCCCGTAGCACCTTCGCTGTCCCCTCTCTCCGAGGTTTTACAAGCAATAAGCCTCTCCTCCGGCCAGGAATGTCCCCAGGAAGGGGCCGGAGCTGGGTGTCCCCGCTCGGGGGGACGCTGCGGTGCCACCCTGGCCAGGGGGTCGTTTGGGGAGGGGCAGTCACCTCCTCAATCCCAAACCTACCAAGGTCTGCAGGGAGCCTGGGATCTAAACTGGAAGCAGGGGGTTTGGGCCAGGGGGATTCTAGAGGCGCTCAAGCTCCTCCTAGGGGGGCCCCCAGAGTGGCAGCCCAAGGGCTGGGGGGGGGGAAGGATTGGCCCCAGGGACCCCAAAAATACCCCCCGGAGGGGTGAGGGTGCCCGGTGCCTGCCCCTGGTGCTGCCCCCCTGCCCAGGGTACAGGGTGAGAGCAGAGCAGGGCATCCCCAGCATGTGCTGGGTGCTCCCCAGGAGCTCAGTGGGTGCTTAAGGATATTTATTTTTACAGAGGCGGCTGCTGCTCCAGGTGGGGAGGGCAGGGGGGGTGTTCACTTTTTATTGGGTTTTTAATTGTGTTTCAAAGGATGGGTGAAAAAGAGAAAAACAGAAACTGCCCCAGCCCAGCCCTGGCTGTGGCACCTGGGACTCGGCAGCGGGGGGGGGACAGGCAGGGCCCCCCCAGACCCCCATTGCATGCGAGTAGAGGCCGGGTTGCCCCTTCCCTCTGTGCAGGCTCTGCCCAAAGCTCTCCCTCCATCACCTCTGCGTTTTTAAGTCTATAAACAAAGGAGAAAAACCAAAACCAACCGTGACATCTCTGAGCTCTTTTCTTACCTTCTGCTCCCTCCCTGGGATGGTGCCTGCTCTGGGGGTGGGGTGGTGGGGGCAGGGGGGCTCCGGGCCTGGCATTGCCCCACAATTGTGGGGTTTGCCTGGGGGGCTGTGCCCTTCCAAAAGGAAAAGGAGGAAGAGGGGCTGGTCATACCCCTGACCAGGAGGAAGGACATGAAACCCACCTGCTGTTTTCACTTTATTTTTCTTTAAAAAAGAAAAAAAAAAAAAAAAAAAAAAAAAAAAAAAAAAAAAAAAAAAAAAAAAAAAGAAGGGGA
>NW_024497186.1:595900-709863 GCF_017590055.1 Onychostruthus taczanowskii
TTAAAAAAAAAAAAAAAAAAAAAAAAAAAAAAAAAAAAAAAAAAAAAAAAAAAAAAAAAAAGGGGGGAAGAAAAAAAAAAAGCAGAAAAAAAGCCAAGTGGCTGCCACCACCCTGATCCCTTTGGAGCCCAGATTCCTCCCAAGCTCTGAGCCCTTCCTGGGCCCTGTTCCCTTCCGAGCCCCTCCGAGCCCCCGTGCAGCATGCAGGTGTAAAAGAGTTCTGCTTTGTTTTAATACCTGTTTTGTTGTTTTGTTTTTTTTTTTTTTCCTCATCTGGTTTATTTTAACACATCACGATGTGTAGGAATCTCTAAATATACCGCAAATATAAACAAAACAAAAAAAACAAACAAACAAACAAACAAAAAAAAAAAAAAAAAAAAAAAAAGAGAGGAAAATATATAATATATAACAGTAGTCTAAAACATAAAGTGCACGGCAATGGCTTTGCACGACTCTACACGGCCGGGGGGCCTGGCAGGGGGGAGAGGGAGGGTCCCACCCCCCCGACCCCTCATCCCACCCTTCCCATCTCAAAATTAAAAACAGAATCAGTGTCTTGATTGGCAAAGAGTGATCGGGGGGAAGGGGGCAGCGTCCTGGCAGCCGCAGAGTTCAACTTCCAGGTGTCTGATGGGGAAAGTCTGGCCACTGCAGCTTTGTGTCCTGGCGCTGGCTGGAGCAGGGGTGCGGGGAGGGAAGGGAAGGGGGGCTCCTTGGTTGGTTTCTTCTGGTTTCCTTTTGGATTGCAAGCACAGTCCAGTCCCAGGAGAGAGGCAGAGCTGGGGCAAGGAGGGGGACACAGGCTGGCCCAGGGACACTGTGGAGAGAGAGAAGGGAGTTAGGGATGGCAGGGCTGCCCAATTTGGGGTGCTGGCTCTGCTCCTGCCCTGCACCCTGCCCTGGGAGTCCCTCTGGCACCCTGGGATGGGAGTGAGGGGCCTGGGATCCCTGTGCTGTCCCTGGAAGGTTTTAGGGGCTCCCACAGCACGTGGTCCCTCAGCCAGGTGAGCCCAGGCACCAAGGAATGTCATTTATGGCAAGGAGAGGAACATTCCCTTCCTTCAAAAGCTTTCTGGGCTAAGGTGGGGGAGTGACCCAGCCAGGCTCGGGCAGCCCTCATGGAGCTTCCCCTTCCAGCAGACGCTGAGCAGGAAGGGGCAGGAGGAGCAGCAGGTTCTGGGGAGCCCCATCCCAGGCTCCGGCTGCACTGACTCCCCGCAGGTGACTCACTGCCCCCATGAATTAAAGATGGAGCTGCCACAGGCCTCTGACAGCTGCAGGGGGAGGATCCGGCTTTTATTTCGGGCTTTTTTTCACACCACAAAGCTGGTCGTGATCCAGGAGATAACAGAGCTCAGCCCCAGCAGCGCTGTGACGAGCATGAGGCCGGGGGCGGATGAGGCTGAACATGAGTCACTGCTGGCTCCGTTATGAATGAGGGGTGGGAAGGAGGGGACAGGGCTTGGAGCTGGGGAGGAAGGAGCCGGAAGGAGGGGGGGAAGCAGGGAGTGGGCTCAGCTTCCCCTGGAAGTGGCCTGGCCATGGTGACACGGCCACCTCCTGGGCCAGGGGCAGGTCCCATGGGGACACCCTGGGGCTCAGCATCCCTCTGTGCTCCCCAAGTCCAGGTGAGGCTGGGAGCAGGACAGAGGGGCCCTGGTGGCAGGGAAAGGGGGTGTCATGGCACAGCTTAGCCACAGCCCAGGACGGGAGAGAGATCACTACAGCACCTCTCACACGGCAGGGCAGACTAGAGCAGAGCCAGGTGGGCACAGAAGAGCATGGGGGGGGGTCTCCCCTGTGCTCTGCACCCCCAGCACCACAGGAGATCCAGGAGATCCTGGCTACCTGGGGATGCTCAGGATCCAGACTACAAAACACCCCTCAACTCCCTCCCCTTGCCCACGGCTGGGGCAGGCTCAGATGTCCCCCCCGCTCCATCGGGCAGACCCAGGCGTGCCCCAGCAGTACCTGGGCAGAGCTCACTGCTGCTTGCAGGTGGAGAGCTTGCGGATCTTGCTGCTGGCAGAGCAGGCCTTGCGGGAGGGGTTGGAGGAGGCGCTGGCCCGGCGCTCGCCCTTGGCCCTGGCGCTCAGCTGCCCCGGCTCCGTCCCGTTCATGCACACGGCCTTGGGCAGCCCCTTGCCGCGGCTCTGCCCGTTCTGCCCGGCCTCCTCCTCAGGCACCTGTCCTGCAAGGGAACGGCCATGGTCAGGGGGGTGGCAGCAGACCCGTCCCAGGGCCCGGGATGGATCCTGCTCCTGCGGGAAATCCCAACCTGTTCCTGCGCCTGCCAGGAGAGCAGGAGAGGGATCCCCAAGCCGGGATGTGCAAGGCTGGGAGCCTGAGACTGCACCTCCCTCCTTGCTCCCCTCGAGGACTGGTTTGGCCCCTGTTCCCACAGCACAGACACAGTGTCCCCTGCTTCCTGGACTGTGTGCCCTGCCCCAGACCTCAGGCAGCAGCCCAGCTTCTCTGAGGGGCAGCAGTGGATGAGGTCACTCCTCTTCTCCTGCCTTCTCTGCAGGTCCCAGCCCCAGGTGCCAGCCTGGGGGTACCCAGGGGCTGGGTGTGCTTGCAGAACGGGGCAGCACAGCCTCTCCTGGCAGGGCTGGAGTTCAGCTGTGTCACTGTCCCTTGAGGGAACACCCCATGGGTGCCATCAGCCCTTCTCCCTCCTCAGCTCCTTGTGACTCAGCAGAGCAGATGAAGAGCCATTTCCAGAGGCATCTCCTGCTGCCACAGCCAGGGTTTGGGTCACATCCCCTCACTCGGGGAGTGACAGAAGGATGTGGCTGCATCCTGGGTTGCTCCCACCGGGAACACAGCACAGCCCCCAGCCCAACACAGGCTTCATCAGCCAGCAGCTTCATCAGGCTCCTGGCTCCCCCCCACCGGATCCAGCCGAGGCAATTTCCTTCCAGCAGGAACGTCACGCTCCAGGGCCCTTCAGTTATGACTCAGAGGTTTGAGTGGAAGCAAAGGCTGTAAGACGATTATGTATAATTTTCTTTAAAGGATGCTCAATCCTTTCTCTGCCAAGGCCGGGCGGGACGTCAGCTCCGCTTGCGCCAACGATCACCCCACTGCTGGAGCTGGGGGGGACACACAGGGCTGCTGGGAGAGCTGCTTCTCCTCTGGGGGAGCACAACGGGGGTCCCACCTCGGACCCCTATGCCTTGCCACATCACCCCTGGCCACTGCCAGAGATGGGGAGGGAGGGGAGGGTGTATCCTGGGTTACACATGCGATCCATTTCCTCCTGGATCTCCCCCTGTATCCCTCCCAGTGGCTCCCAGCTCCCAGTCACTGGCTTGGGGCTGCTTACCTGAGCACTCCTCCACGAGAACAGACAGGGACTGACTGACCAGGGACAGCTCCTGGTTCCTGGCACCCAACCCTGGCACTGCTGGAGCTGGTGGCACCTGCAGTGCCCAGCCTGGTACTCCAGAGCAGCACAGCTCCCGGCCCAGCCCAGCTCACCACAAGGGATTGTAGTGATGGGGGTGCCCTGGCACCCCCCAGGGCATGTGGCAGTGCCTGTGGCACTCTGGCAGTGACTGGCACAGCAGGAGGCTCAGGAGCACAAAGCTCATGGCCCTGCTTATGGATTCCTCCAGTGCCTGACTCCTCTGGAGGGGTGATGCCTGGAAAGGGCTCAGGGGTCCAAGTTCTAGAAGAGAAACACGGGTCCCAGAGCCTCCAGGTATGGGGATCCCAAGGGTCAGGCTGCAGCCCCAGCCCAGCACTGCCTGGCTGCAGCACCCCAGAGCTCCAGGTTTTTCATGCCATCCCTCCATCCCACCAGCACAACTGCAGAGCCTCAAACAACCCCATTCAGAGCAAAGCTGAGCACTTCTTCCCCTCCCTCGGCTGAACTCGGGCCAAGTCAATTAACATTTCTGACTGGGGAGGGAAAAAGAATCTATCCAAACAGCTCACTTGTCTTTTGTGTGACTCTTCCCTCCTCCCCTCCTTCCCTGCTTCAAAAGCACAGTCCCGGGAGTCTATTATGGATATCAAGGAGGGAGGTGAATCGTGAGCTAATTTTACCTCCTTCACCAATGACAGTTGCTGACGTTCAAATTAATGAAAATAAAAATTCAGCACGGGCTGAAGTCTTGGCAACTGCTGCCCCCGCGGAACCGCTGACCCAGCGCTGTGTCTGCCCGAGCAGCTCCTGCCCACCTCACCCTCACCACCAGCAGGGCTAAAAATAATATAAATAAAGGGAGAGCTGAGAGAGGAACCAGGAACGCGGCTGGCTCATCCCTGCTCATCTCTGCCACCCCTCACATTCTTAATGGCTCCGCATCCAGCTCATTCAGGCACCAAAAAAGGTTTCAAAATAACACCGCAAAGAGCCTTTGAATTGCTGTTTGTCAGACTGAGCACACAGGCACCGTGAGCAGCCAGGACTGGAGCTTCTGAGCCAAGCCTGGTGCTCAGGAAGCTGCATTCCTGGCTGTATGTTCCAGCTCAGACTCAAAAACCCAGGAGCAGGTGCTGCAGGATGGGGCTGCAGCAGAGGAAGGGTTAATGTAGGACAGGAAAGAGCAGAGCTCAGCCTCTAGACCCGAGGCAGCACAAAAGCACCAAGCAAGACCAGGATGATCACATCCCTTCACTGCACAAGAGCAGGGAGAGGATTCTGCCTCCAGGCCACAGCCATCCTCTCCTCCATCCTCTCCTAGCACTTCCCTGGATGGGATGTTTAACACCGATTGAACCAAGGGCTTGGAACATTTACATCTCCCCACAGAGCTGCATGAATCTTTAAATAACCCTTTAAAAATGAAAGCACTTCCTCAAAGCCCCTTCTTCCTCTGAAGAACACAGGATTTAATGAGGTTTCCTCTTTCCCCCCCCTCAAACCCAACACCCACCCCCACCCATGAGTCACTCACACTCCTGCTCTGGCTGCCCAGCAGAGCCACAGCTGAGCTGATCCCCCATGTACACAGGGGCTTTTAATTCATATTTTAATATGGGATTGCTGCTAGAAATGCAGCACTGGACAGGTTCAAAGGGATGATGCAGGAAGGCTTTGGTGGAAAAAATTCACATTTATTCCCTCTGCATCTGCCCCCACCTCTGCAATGCCTCACAAACCCACCCAGGGTCTGTGCTGGGACCCTCCTCATCCTGCTCCTCCCACAAGTGTGTTCCCAGTGTTGAGGGGATTCCTGCCCACCACAAACACTGCACATCCCACCTCACCAGCCTCTCTCATCCTTTAGGTCTCTAATCCCTCTGAAACAGCACAAGTTACATAGAGAACATGCAAGATCTTCCAGTAATCTGCCTGTCATCTGCCATGACAGCCCTGATTTGGGTTTAAACAACTGCTGTTTGTATGAGGAGGGTGAAATTCCTGGTGTCAGTGCTCCCAGTGTGATCTTTAACCTCAGACACCTGCCTGCATGGGGCTCACCCTGCTGGGCTGGGATGGACATGGAGCTGGGGAGCACTGGCAGTGGCCAGACTGGGATGGACATGGAGCTGAGGAAGGCAAGGACCAGGCTGGGAGCAGTTTCCCAGCATGCAGGGGATCCCCCAGGTGTGCCACATACCCTGAAGGCAGAGGAATTTCAGGGCTCTGTTCGCAAATAACTCATTCTAGCAAAACTGGTCCAAGGAATTAACTGTGCTGAACAGCAGAGTCCAGCAGCAGCTGTTCCTGGGAGAAGGGAAGAAGCTGGCACAGGGGTCACACTGGGATGGGCATCCTGGTTGATCAAATCAAGGACTGAGGAATCTGGAGCATCATGGCTCACTCACACCATTCTACAACCAAGAATCTCCTCTGCTGAAAGTATCATTCAGACCTTGAGGCCTTTCCTAAAAAAGCTTTAAACACAAAAAATCCCCCAAAACCACTTCTCCCCTACCTGGTACTGTGAAGTCCTGAGTGTAGATGATATCATCTTCAATGTCATACAAGTCATCATCCTCTTCCTCATTGTAGCCATGCAGATCTTCCAGGTAAGGCACCGCCGTCATACTCCTCCACCTGTCCTTTGTCTCGGGGCTGGGAGGGATGGGCACCAGCGCCTCTGCCTGAGCGTGTTTCTTCCTAAACCAGCTGCAGAGAGCCCAAGGGCAGAGCTGGGTCAGTGCACAAGGCATGCAGGAGTCCTCCAGTGAGGATGGCCCCAGCCCGCCTGAATATTCTGAGCTGGGAGCTCCACCCGTGCCAGGTCAGGGGAAAGCAAAAGGTCTGGCCAGGTGTCAGTGCTGGGTTGTGCTGAAGGACATGCTGGGAATAGGACAGGAACAGAGGGACGGGCACAGAGGGCAGCTCAGCACCATTCTCTCCATCACCAACTCCAGCCCAAACTACCTGTAAGTCAAAACATTGCAGCAGAGCTGCCAGAGCTCCTGAGTTTTATTATCCAAGCAAGCAGGACAGAAGGAACTTCCCCTATCCTGAGGCTGATCCAGCCCAACAGACACAAGTTAGCAGGATCTCAGCTTAGGAGAGGGGCAGTTACTGCAGCAGTCTCCTCTAAAAGCCAGTTTGCACCAAGACCACAGCAGAAATGCTTCTACTTTATCTTTTTATCCCCCCCGTCTCAAGGGACTCCTATCACCACCAAACCCCGTGCTGCCATCTGGCCAGGAAAGGATATTGTCTCCGAAAGCTGTTCCTAATCAGATCAGGAATCCAGCAGGCTGCTTCCCAGCAGCATCCCAGAGCCAGATGGGATAAACCTCTTAGGTTTTCATCGTACTCCCATAGCAGAGCTCTGACTCCAGACTGTCTGGGACATCTCCCAGTGCTGCATGTGGGCACCCAAAGTTTCCTGCAAGGCTGCTGGAGCCTCCACACTCCCAATGACCCCCTAAATGCGGGTGGGAGCAGAAGTTCCTCCAGATTCAGGTATCTCTAACACAACTTTCCAGCCCACGTGAGCCTGATGGGACACAAGTGCTTCCCACCCTGCAGTTGGCATCTTGTAACTCCTGGCCTCCAACCACGGAGGAGGGCCTGAGCCAGCCCAAGAACTCTCACCAACCTGAGCCATCTGGTTTTTATCACCCCAGTTCCAAATTCCTTTCAGGAAGCAAGGCTGAAGGCACCTCCTGCGCAGAGCTGTAATTATCATTTTGTTCTAGTCTTACACTGCTTTGACAGTCGGCCTAAAAAAAAAGTGGGATTCTAACAAAACTACCAGGAAAAGCGAGGAGTGAGGAGATAAACAAATGGAAATGCAGCTACTGGGACAAATCAGGCAGGATTCAAGGTGGGGGTGAATTCTCATCCATAAACTGCTTCACCATTAGCATCTTTAAACTGTTTTCTCTGCAGCAACAGAGTTTTGCAGCCCCTCGTCTGCAGGGAGGAAGGTGTTGTTTGTGGAGAGGGACAGGAACTGCTTCAGATCTCATCTGGCAATTGTCACCTCTAGTCCCTGAAGGGCACTACAGGAGTTAAGCAAAGCCCATCCCAGCTGCTGGACCAGTGTCACTCGATTCTGGCCCAGGGCCCTTCACAGATCCCATGGATGGCTTCCTCGGTGGCATGGCACACTGCTCTCCAATGGGATCAATCCATTTCTCTCCCTTCATTGAGGAAACGACTGCCAAGACAGCAAATCCAGCCTGGGCTGATCCAGCCTGGCAGCTTCAGCAGCACAGGGGCAGAGGAACCACCAGCAAGCAGCTGATTTTGCCAGGGGCACTGGGGCTTGAGGGATGCAAACTCCACACCAGAGACCTCGGGAGAAGGGAATATCCAGGACAAATGAGATCAGAGTGATGGCTGTTGAAGGGAGAATTTTAAAGGGAAAAAGCCTGGAAATCTATGGCAACTGGTGTTTTTATTTTGCTGTATTTCAGCTCTGCCTCACTCTTCCCTCCTGTCCTACTTACCAGGAGAGTAAAAATAGGTTTTTATTAGCAGCAGAAACCTGAATCACTGTACTCCAGTCATTATGCTTCCATCCTCTGGGAGGTGATTTCAAACACTTGCATATGCATATATGGTAATGAGGATAGACAGTGAAAAGAGAAATCCATTGAAGTTCTAAGAAAAATCAAAGACCTCTTGGAAGGAGCCTTGAGCAATTCTGTATGGAGTAGTGGAGTATTTCCTGGCAAGGATTTTCCAGCAGGGACAGACATTTTGCTTTCTGTGCTGGTGCTGGAGGTTGTCACTGAAGATTTGCTCTTCAGCTGAGTACCACTGGCTTTTGAAACATCCTGATCTGCCTCAGGAAGCCACTGCCTGAGCCAGAAAGCAGCACAGCCTGGTCAGTGATGGCCATGAGATAAAGTCTCTCCTCAACCCTGCCCTCACCACCACCCAAAACATGGGCTGGGTCAGAGCCCTGCTGATGAGTGCCCTGTTCCACCAGCTATTCCCAGTTTCAGGGCTGTTTTCTGAGCCAACTGCACTGGCACACACTCAGTTACCTGGTGCTCGTGGCAGCTGCTTTAACCTTGAGGGCAAAGAAAAGATCTTGGATCTCAGAAGCGCCCCTTGTGCAGAACATCCCCCTGCAAGAGGCAGATTCCTCTCTGGTCTATGTTTCAAAGGGTTGGGAGTGGCCTAGAAATGCTTCAGAATGAAGGCAGCAGTAGTAAGGGATTATTTCTCCCTATTCCATGAGCTGATTGAGGAGCCTGCAAAGCTCAGAACCCCCAGCCAGCAGCAGCACAAGCGTTAATTGTGATCCTGCCAGGCAGAAGTGGCCAGACAGCTGCTGTCAGCCACAGGCAGATAAGCCAGCAAGGGTCAAGGACTGAAGGAAAAGAGGAATCTGGGTTGCCCGGTGCTTAATGAGCCCATTTGGTTTGCAGCTCCCAAGCTCAGATCTCCCTTCACAAGTCCTCCCTCTGCTCTTTTCAAGTCCTGGTATAAGCAAGGTTAAAATAAGAATCTTGTAAGCACAGCTGCAGCTTTCCAACACTCCCAGCTATTCACTTCCCATTTGGGTCACAAACATTGCAGTTGGCTTGGTTTGCACAGGGATGGTTTTCTCTGAGAGCAGATGCCAAGCTGCAGATCCCTGCCCTGCCAGCCAGGGTCAGGATGAGCAATTCCACCTCCTGTGATGCCATGTAAGGGCCTCGAGCTCCCTGGAAGGTCACTGTCACCACAAGCAGCAATGAACAGGGTTCCAGTTTAGCTCAGCTCCCTCACAGGCAATTGTGGAAGGCACACAGTGTCCCAGGGAAAGGCAACACACACACACAGCAGTGCTCCTGCAATCACTGCTCCAGCTCTTGCTGGATCAAGAGATGTCCAAGCTCTTCAGTCAGATTCAGAACAAACAAAAGTATGAAAACAGCAGCTTCTCCCAGCTGGTGATAGGACCAAAGGTAGCAGGGATGGCTCAGACTCCTGCAAGTTCTGGAGATTCAGTCCTTTTAACACAACATGTTACAAAAATGATTTGCAGAATGCGGGTAAAAGAAGGAAACATCCCTTTCCATGTCCTGCCAGAGGGCAGGAAAATTGAGCCAGGTGCCTCAGGAAGGAAGAGGAATGCTTCTTTGTGTCCTGCTGAGGGAAGATCACTGCCTGGCAGTACAGAGAAGGGAAAGCCCACAAGTGCACAGGCAGCAGCAGAGGCTCAGAGAAGCCCCTCTTCTCCCTCAAACACAGCCCAGGAGCGCAGGCAGCCCCTCAAAGGAGCCCTCAGCAGCACCACACAGATTTCCAAGGGGTTTGGTACCCAGCTTTAAACAGCACAGCATCCCAGAGCCACACTCCAAACCCCACAGGAGCTGGGGAAGGCAGCACAGCAGCTCCAGGAGGGCAGGAGGAGACCCCAGGCTGCAGGTTAATTTGCACCTCCACTAACAAAAAGTGGAAGTGCCTCCTCTCTCGTGCTATGAACTCCTGCAATCGGATCTGCGCCTGAACAAATTAAGTGTGACACTTGTAGAGAGGGAAGGGAAGATGGTTGCCTTGGAAACAAGGGACAGAGGTAGAATTCTGCATCCACTTCATCACTTTAAGTGCTGCAGCAGGTCAGTGAATTAGTAACAAAATGCAGTGCATGAGCAGGAAGTCCTCCAGCAAAAGCACAGGGCAGAGGGGAGGTGGTGGATAATCCATAGGGAGGAGGTGGAACTCCCAAACTCTTGGCAGCTTTTCCTCCCTGCCCTACAGTTCCCATCCCAGGAGCACCAAATATTCACAGAGTTGAGCTATGAGCGCTGGTTTTTCACTGAACATCATCCCACTGAGATCCTTCCAGGGAAAGCAGGTTTTCAGGCTCTTCCACTGCTACTTCAGGGGTCGGTTTCTGGCAGCTCCTAAATTCTGAGACGACAGGCTGGGAGAAGTTTAACTCATTTCCATTTCCAGCTCCAGGTCTGCTCTGCACAGACTGGGTTGAAGAGAGCAGCATTTTGCTCTGTCCCACTCCACTAAAAGTGCAGAGACAGGAGTTTGATGCAGTTCAGCTGCAGGAGTGAGGAGGGAGGAAAGCAGCTGGCAGGGATGAAACTCAGCAGACTCTTCCTCCAGCATTCCTTTGCTGCTGCAGGGCAAAAGCATTTGGAATAGCTGACAGGAATGATGGGAGGAATGGCTGGATTACCATTGCTGGGCTGCCTGGATGCCTTCCCTGCCTCCTGCAGCTCTGCTGCCTATGGAACAGCACTCTGCTCCTTTGGTGCTTTCTCAGTGCCCCTGAGCCACAGATTTTACCCCTGATCCCACTGCAAGGGCCTTTACACTTTATGGAAGGGGAAGTGGGGAAGGATGGCTCCTGAGCCTCAACTCTGTGGCTGCAGGACACTTGCTCTGTGATGCTTCCCTTGGGATCACCCTTACCACAGGGCAGGGGAACACAAGCCTGGCCCAGGAGCCTGAGTGCAAAATCACTGCCTGGGGCCCAGGGGCTGCTCCTGCTGATTTCAGAGCACTTTGATGATCCTGACTGTCCATATGAGTGAGTCCCCAGGAAGAGCAGCTCAAAGACATAAAAGGAGACTTCCAGCAGCATGGAAAGGCACAGGGAGATTCTGGTTTGAGATGGGATCCATCCCAGCAGGGCAGCCTGGGGAAGCTCCTTGATGTTTTTCTGGTTTAGTTCCTGTCCTTAGCACATGTTTTTGGGGGGAGGAGTGTAGAGAAACCCACAATCATTAATGATTTACTCCCCCCAGTACATGAAATCTAAGGGTTCTAGAAATCAAATGTCTTCTTACTAAAGTGCTTTCCCAAACCCCTCTGCCAATACCCTGCCTGCTGTCCTGACTGCTGTGCTCCATTTACAAAAAAAAAAAAAAAAACAGGGTCAGGTTAAGCATCAAGGCTAAGCTTCTATTTAAAGAAAAAGGCAGGAGAACCAAGCTCTGGATTCTTTAGCACAAAAAGAAGCTAGACAGACACATCCAAGGCCCAGGCCACAAGCTCTGCTGTGCTTGATGTAATTACTAGATGCCACAGCAGGAGGAAGGAGGCAATTACCAATAGGGGAGAAAAGCCTGTTAAGAAGCACTGGCTAAGCTCACACAAAACTACTAAGAGCCTAAGCCTTGGAAATGCTCCTGGGTTTGCAGGTAGAGCCTTTCCTCAGCCCCTCTTGGTGCTGTGGGATGAAAAGCCTCGGCACAGCAGCCGAGGAGCTCGGTGGCTGCCCTGTGCCAGAGGTGTGCTCCAGTTTCTTCAGCTTTCTAACTGCAGGTCTCTCTGGAGACCCCTCTGTGCTTCCAGCTGGGCAATGCTGACACAAAAAATCACTGCCACGTGGAGGAGGGCAAAATGGAGTATCTGGAATTGGGCAACCAGCTCAATCACCTGGCAGTGACCCACAAGGGCCCAGGGCAACTCCTGAGCTCAGGGGTGGCCACTGCAGCCACAAGAAGGGAAGTGCTTTTAGTGCTTTTCTCAACACCTGCTGATGACTCCACAGACTTAATTCCTGCTTCTTTGTAGTGCTTCCTGACAAAGCATGGCAAGCTGATCCCCTCTGGTCATGGCCACTGGTACTGGGAGGCACGTGCAGGGAAAGGCAGCCTCGAATGGAAGATGCCCAGAGCCCCAGAAACAACCCAGGCATGGGGCTGGCTACTACAGAAGAGTCACCCTTACAATTAATTAATCACCTGGGAAGCTCCATAAACCCTGCCCTCCAGCTCTGCTTGCACCCTCCAATCCCTGTTGGAGCTGGTCCCATTTGCTCCCTGCAGAACCCCAGTGCACTTCAGGCCTCTCAGGTTCTGGCTGAGGCTCCTTGGGCACCTCCCAGGGACTGTCACCTGACAGCACATGGCTTTTCCAAAGACACAAGAGGAAAGCAGTGCTGCTCCTGCAGCATGGAGGGGGCTCAGCACCAGCCTGGATCACATCCTTGCTTTTACAGCTCCCAAAAGGATGAGGGCAGGCTCAAGGGCCAAGCAGCTGCAGTCCAGAGGCAGCTCTGCCTGTCCTCAGAAGCACTTCCCATTCCAAGAGGAGATAAGCTAATGCAGCCTCCGCAGTGAAGCAGCCTCATGATGCTTTTTGTTCTTGTACTTTTATCCGCCCAGGAAATCTCTGCTCAGAGCCTGCGTGTTCAAACAGATCCTTAAAAAAAAACCCTCAGTGATAACGGGGCATTTCCCCCCCTGACTATGGCACGGAAAATGGGGAGGATATGGGGGAGGGAGGACTGTGATATTAAAGAGAAAGAAAAAAAAAATTTTCCTATTGTCCTGGAATGCTTTTCCACATGCTGACTCCATATGGAGCAAATACCAGGGGATATTTCTGTCCCCAGACTGGCCAGAACTAACACACGTTACTGAACAGTCCTACTATAATAACACAGCTTTCAGGACCTCCTGTTCTGCTCCATTAGTACTTGCTGGCCTCTGGAAAAAATTATCCAGAACCCTTAATTATCCAGAAGCAGGCACGCCACAAACAGACTTCCAACATATTCCTTATTTACTGGTTAGCAATTCCAGTGCTTCACCGGATGCTCTAATAGGAGGAAAAAAGCCAAGTGGAGGTTGCCAGAGCCCCAGCAGAGCTGGAGGAAGGAGATCTAGTGACTTCCATGTGTCTGCTGTCAAAAGGAAACAAAGTGAGAGCAGGAGCACAGGTAGAGGAGGAGCAGGAAGAGAACACTCACTTGTGCTGCCTTATCTGCTGTATTGAGAACCTCTTGGCTGGGTCGTATTCAAGCATCCCTGAAAAGAAGAAAAAAGTCCAGCTGTGATCACAGACACTCTCAGCTGAGTCAAGCCAGGAAGCACAAAGCTCTGCTCTTCCCTCCCCAACAGCCATGCTGTGTCCAGTCCTGGTGGCTCCAGGCTACCAGGACTGGATGTGCTCCATCAGCCACAGGAAACTCAGCATAAAATCCCAATCCCATTGCTGAGCTGGTCCAGTCTGTTCCTCAGCTTCCCACCTGCAGGTACAGCCCATCCCTCCCTTCCAGTGCAGGGACTGAGGCTTGTCCAGCCCTCAATCACAGCTCCAAGAAACTCTCCAAGCAAAGAACATCAAGATTTTACATTTCAGAGATAATTCCATTGAACATCCTCCATGGAAGAGCTAAAGCCTCAGGCACAGCATAATTCCACTTGCTCAGTATCCCAGATCCTCTGGTCTAGTGGAATTCTATTCTGAGGTGCAGCAGGGGGAAACCAACAAAAAAACCTCATCCTGCTGCTCATCCCTGTGCCCTGACCAGGGCTTGGATTTCTGGGATCATCTGCTGAGGTAGCTGGGGTGGGTGGTGAGCAGAGCAGGGACAGGAAAAACAGCTCATCCCTATTCTCTCTGGGAGAAAGGGAGGTGGATTCCTTAAACAGTCTCCTGGGATGCCCACACTGCTCCACTGCCTTTCAGAAGCTTCACAACTCAGTAGAAGGGAAGGAGAAAATTTTGCCATATTCTTCAGAAATGAACCAATAGAACCCTGAGAGTTTCATCCAGCAGCATCCAAGATATTCTCCAATGAAGGTTCCAGGAATATATTCACCTACTGAACATGAACAAAGCCTCATGGCTGAACACCACAAGGAGTTTTTCTTTTACTGGATGACCTCCTGTTGCTCCTGAAGCACCTGCACTGTGAAGTCTTGAACAGGTTAGATGAAGAATGAGGGTTTGGAGATGGGTTGGAACAGGAGGAACCCAGCAACAGCAACAAGAGAAGTCTGGGAAGCAGCACTCACCGTCAAACAGGAATTCAGAAAGTCAGGACAGGAGCAAACAGTGCAGAGTGCTGGGGAGAACCAGGACAAGGACACTGAGAACACAAGGTGGGGGATACATCTGGGTGGACACTTGGGAAGAGAGGGCTGGAAAGACACATCCTAGTACAAGTAGGAAGCTGCAAGGGCCTTGGAGGTGAGAACCTATAATTCAAAGGTCATGGAAGAGATAAATCACCACAGAACATGTGATACCAAAAACTGCTCCAGAACATCTTCCCTGTCAGTCTGTTCACATCACATCAGATCAGGACTTGGGCAAAGAGGGGGAAGAGGACAGTACAGTGGGGAAAGACTGAAGTTATTTCACCCCCAAAACCCAAAATACACTTTGCCCTGGCAATTTGGGAAGGTTTATCCATGCTAGTGACAGCATTAGGAGCTTTAAGGCAGATGGGATCACTACTGATCCACATGACATCACATGGAATAAGTTAAAGCAATCCAGGAAGAGCTCTCCAGGTCACAGGTCAGGTCCCTGGCCCAGGAATTTGAAGCACTGGAGTCCTCAGAGCCCAGTTCCTCCGAGTTTTGGATTGTTTGGACTGGGTTTTGAAGGCCTCTGAGGATGGAAACTCTACAGCACCCACTCACCCCACCCTGCCACTGCAACCTGTGCAAGAGCTCAACCCTGGCAGCAAAGGAGTTTTCTCACATTCAGATGGAATTTCTCCTCACATTACAGAAAAAGAAAGAAGTTCAGAGGGGAAAAAACCCATCCATCCCACACCTAATTAAAGAACCTATTAATAAGTTGATCAGACAGTTTCACAGCTGAGCTTCCCAAATGAGTTGGCTTTTTTTTTTCTTTTTAAGAAATAGGGCTGCAAAGAGCTCTCACGTGAAGATTAGGGGACAAGTATTGGTCAGGTTCTCTTATTAATGTTGTAAGAAAGAGGGAAGTCAGGACACCACCCACTCCCCCCCCTTGATTTATTTAAAAAACACACTTCAAGGTGTTTTTGGAATTTAAGGCATTTACCAGATGAAACCGGTACAAGCAGGAGAAGAAGTTTAAGGTAAATGATTAAAAGAGCAGTAGTCACAAACAGCCACAGCACAGGGAGCTGCTGCTCTTAAGCCATTAAAAAGGCAGAAGGAAAATAATCAAGCTAAAGGAATTTTTACTTCAATGAAAAATGACCACATTTGGGGCAACATTTGAAAGAAAACAGAAAGTGTCCTCACTGAAAATGTACATTCATACATTCAGCTCTGAGTCACTCGTGGCAGCTCTGTGGCTCAAGTCCTGCACTGAAGAGAGGCTTCAGCAAGACAAAACATCATGTTCTATTCACCAGGCAAGTCATCCTGGAGCGCCTGCCCGCAGCAGCCGCCGCTTGCGGCCATTTAGGGTAAAGACTTCCCTGGAGTTTATCTGCGAGCAGGGATGGGACAGGCTGTGCCAGGGAATGCTTCAGGAGGCCCAACTCTAACCTCTGCTCCCTGGTATTCCCAGGGGATTTGCTGTGTGCATACAGGGGTGCCACAGAATCACCGAGTCCAACCTGCGGCTGATCCCCAAATTGTCATCCAGAGCAGAGGGCTGAGTGTCATGTCCAGGTGTTCTTTGGAGACCTCCAGGGATGGGGGTTCCAAACCTCACTGACAACCCTCTCCATGAGGAAATTATTCCTAGAGTATGCAGTCCCCTCATGGAGAATTATCAGGTATTAAACTGCTAAGAACAGACACCACACAGTTGTGCCCAGACAGGGGTATCGTGTCCTCTGCAGCACATCAAGTTTCAAAACCCTTGCAAATCACATCAAGTGACAAGCCAGAAAATGGAGATCATGGATCTGCTCTGAGTTCCTCACAACCCCAGCCCCTACACTCAGTGATCCTGGACAGGCACAGCTCCAGGGCAGAATTCCCGGAGTTCAGAACACAGGACAGTCTCAGGTGTGGGACTGGAGAAGCAGGAAAAAATCCAACAGCAAGATTAACAGACTCAACCTGGACTCCACTTCAGTCTCCAACTTGGATCAACATTTAACAACCACTGTAAAAGCAGTGTGAGGCCAATCTGTAAATGAGGCAGGACCTTCTCCCTCTCCCTGCACTCAGCCTGCTGTTCTGGTCACAAACTCCCTCTGCAGGCAAATCTTGAGCCTGTGATCTAGGCCAGGCCTCTGGAAGGGCACAGACAGCCCTGGGGACCCCTGCCACAGCAGAATTAAAGCACCCCACTGTCACCAGGATGCATCCTCTCACTGTCCCAGCGAGGGAAGGTCATGCAAGGGAGAAAACAAACTGCTGAGGATCCAACCACCACGTCCCAGCTCTCAGGGCCTGGAAATCAATCCAGATGCTGATTAATGCAGAGCTGCAGCCTCAGAGCTTCCTCTTCCAGTAAAAGTCTATTAGACCAGGAGGAGGAAAGCTGACCTTGTGCATTTTCCTGGTCCAGAAGCAAAGTGCACAGGAGTTGATAAGCCATGGGCAGATGCTGCCAGAAGAACCTTAGGACTATTTATAAACCCTTCTACTCTGACACATCTCTCTGTACACACAAAACAGCACCAGCCCTTCTTCTTTCCATCCCTGAAGAGTACAAATAAAGCTTCATCCCTGATTAGGGAGACAAAATGAGGAGCAGCATCCCAACTAATCTGGAGGATATACTGTCATGCGAGTCTCTTTACAAGCTAAATACCACTGAAGCTTTAAGTCCTCTAAACTCTGCTGTTCTGGAAAAAGGGAACAAAGATAAGAACAAGCTCAAGGGGAAGAAAAAGTAAAGACATACTACAAAAGTAGTCAACAGAAGAACAAAAAAACCTTACAAAGTGTGTTTGTGTTTGCTTCACAGCCTGGCTGTGGTGCCTGTGGTCAGCACAGCCCTGGCAGACAGAGGAAATGAGCACTTTGCTGAACTGAATTCTGCCTCACTCAAACCCAGACCAGGCACTCGCAGCCCTGTGAGGGCTTTTAGAGCCTTTCAAAGCAACACAAAGATGAGACAAAACCACCAGAGCGACAGAGCTGAGCTGGGGGTGTCTGTGCTGCTCACACAAACACAGCCACCTACACTATCTGATCCACAGGCAATGGATTCAGCTCCAGCCTGCTGCAGGAGGAGCAGGCACTGATCAGGAAATGCAGATGTTCTGGAGGAAAAGCAGGAACTAAATAAAGCAGCCAGGTTTGTCACCATAGCTACGTGGTGCCACGGCTGCATGGCTCAGCCCTGGGCTTCAGCAGATGCTGGGGAGCTGCTCAGGCTTCCAGAGAGGCAGAGCTGGAGCAATCCCACCCCAAAATTCATCCCCCTCAAGGCAACCTGGCATGCTGACCGCTGGAAAATGTGTCTCACAGCAAGCAAGGGGAATATCAGAAGGTTATGCCAGCTTTTGCAATGTAGCAGCTTGTACACAGCAAGATGAGGAGTGGAAGACTGTTCTCAGATGGGAGAGAGGACAGGAAAAGGGATCCTTAGGGCTCCTCACTGCCCTGAAAGAACGGGGTCCAGTCACCTCCTCCCAGACAAGCTCCTCTCCTCACCAAACCCACTTGACTCCCACCTCTGTGGTGCACAAACACAGAAGGGATGCAGACAAACAAACAGACAGCAGTGAGGATGCAGAAGGAGACTCAGGTTGTAAGAGATGGACAAAGGGCACCAGATTCAAGGCTCCACCATGTAAAATCAGGCAGAGGGAAGAGTAGGTAATTCTGGCTCCAGATCTCACGCAGGGGTGGGAAGAGAACTAGGAGGGGAGTTATTGTGCTAATGAAGCACAAGATTTTAAGCTGTCAATATCCCCAGCACAGGAAAAGAGAAAACTGCCACGCTCCTTTTCCCTGGGGGAAGCACTAAGTGCAGCTGAGAGGTTGATCACAAACCTCCAAGGAGTTCTGCTGGATGCTTTAGGAGAACTGCTGCCGGACCAACAGGACTGCAGGATCTGCTCCATTTGGGCAATTCCCAGCTCATTAAAAGGCCACGTTAGGAGTCAGCAGCCACAAGCCAAATGCCACACGGAGCTCAGGCCACTGTTCCCTGGGGCTGGCAGGTACAATGTGAAGCACATCAGGCCACGAGCAGCCGCTGTGTCAGGCTCAGCAGAGCAGCCAGATCCCGGCTGTGCCGAGCGCCATTGGAAGCGCTGCCTTATGTAACGCCTTCGGATAGCTGCTAAAGCTGGCTAATGCTTTTGGAAACACATGGAAATAACTGATTTCATCATTGGCACGGGGCCAGGGAAGCTAAAATAACCTCCGAGGGGGGTTGCGGGGGTCTGGCAGCTCCTTGGTGCCGAGGGGCCGGGGGAGCCCCGGCGGCAGCAGCGGAAGAGCTCGGACTGACAGCACCACCTGCCGCCAGCACGGCCGGCACCGAGCCAGGAGCCAGAGCCCTCCACCGAGCCGGGAGCCAGAGCCCTGCCCCGAGCCGGGAGCCAGAGCCCTGCCCCGAGCCGGGAGCCAGAGCCCTGCCCCGAGCCGGGAGCCAGAGCCCTGCCCCGAGCCGGGAGCCAGAGCCCTGCCCCGAGCCGGGAGCCAGAGCCCTGCCCCGAGCCGGGAGCCAGAGCCCTGCCCCGAGCCGGGAGCCAGAGCCCTGCCCCGAGCCGGGAGCCAGAGCCCTGCCCCGAGCCGGGAGCCAGAGCCCTGCCCCGAGCCGGGAGCCAGAGCCCTGCCCCGAGCCGGGAGCCAGAGCCCTGCCCCGAGCCGGGAGCCAGAGCCCTGCCCCGAGCCGGGAGCCAGAGCCCTGCCCCGAGCCGGGAGCCAGAGCCCTGCCCCGAGCCGGGAGCCAGAGCCCTGCCCCGAGCCGGGAGCCAGAGCCCTGCCCCGAGCCGGGAGCCAGAGCCCTGCCCCGAGCCGGGAGCCAGAGCCCTGCCCCGAGCCGGGAGCCAGAGCCCTGCCCCGAGCCGGGAGCCAGAGCCCTGCCCCGAGCCGGGAGCCAGAGCCCTGCCCCGAGCCGGGAGCCAGAGCCCTGCCCCGAGCCGGGAGCCAGAGCCCTGCCCCGAGCCGGGAGCCAGAGCCCTGCCCCGAGCCGGGAGCCAGAGCCCTGCCCCGAGCCGGGAGCCAGAGCCCTGCCCCGAGCCGGGAGCCAGAGCCCTGCCCCGAGCCGGGAGCCAGAGCCCTGCCCCGAGCCGGGAGCCAGAGCCCTGCCCCGAGCCGGGAGCCAGAGCCCTGCCCCGAGCCGGGAGCCAGAGCCCTGCCCCGAGCCGGGAGCCAGAGCCCTGCCCCGAGCCGGGAGCCAGAGCCCTGCCCCGAGCCGGGAGCCAGAGCCCTGCACCCAGCCCGGGGCCCTGCACCGAGCCGGGAGCCAGGGGCCCTGCGCCCAGCCCGGGGTTCTGTACTGAGCCCTGCAGAGCTGACACGCTGCCAGCAGAGAGGCGCTCAGTGCCCCCCCAGCCCCTCAAAACCCCACAGAGCACAAGGACCAGGAAAATCAATGTGAAACAAGACAAACATCCTGCATCTGGTGGCTGATTCCTCACAAAGAGCTGAAGAGAAAGGAGAGGATGAGCCTGTGCTGGGGAGCACAGCTGCACCCAGCTGTTCTGCTGCCGAGGAGGCACTGGGAATACTGGTCAGGCTCTCCCACAGGCTGGAATCACATCCCAGCTCCTGCCAGAGACTCACCAGGCTGCCTGCTCTGTACAGCACAACTGCTGCCCTGCCTGATCACTCAGCTTCCACAGGCAGAGACTCTTCAGCACTAAACATCAAGCTGCTGATAAGTGATGGGAATAAAAAAAAATCAAAAAAACCCCCAACTTTCTCCACACAAAGTGCCACTCTCGTGATCCTGTCCCAGCCCTGCTGTGAAACTGGGCACCTGCTCCAGTATCCTGCAGCTCTGAATTTGGGGGGAAGGAAACAAATGGGACTTGAGAGGTTGATGAGGAGGGACAGCAGACCCAAGTACTCAGCGTGCGACATTAGGGAAAGCCTGGACACAGCATCTCAGTGCTCTCACTGTCCAAACCTGCATCAATGCTATTACGCCATTTTAAATTTAACCTCTTGTGGGCTTTGTCTTTAGATGTGAAAGCTTCTCAGAGCACAGGAAGCAATGCAAGAACCAACTCTATACAGCAGTGGCTGCAAGCTGTGCAGGGCGTTAGTGGATCTCAGGAAAACACCAGTGCTGGAGATCTGCCAGAGTCTTGTGAGGCTATAAGTATAACCTCCCTGACTAAAAGGATCCCGTATCCCCACAAGACACTTGGAAGGAAGCTCTGGCACTGTGCAAGCTGAGGAGCTGTTGCATCTATAAATGTTACCCTTTTGGAACCAGCTGGGAAGACTCACCTCTCAATAAGTCTGAGAGTGGAGGACCACAATCCTCTGGAATTGTGTAGTCGCCTTTCCCGATGTTTTCAAATAATTTATAGATATTATCCCCTTCAAAAGGGTACAGACCCGTTGTGATGTTGTATCTGTGAAGGCAGAAGGAGAAGCAGGATGAGAAGCAGCCCACAGGTACTCAGTTCTTACCTGACTACATAAGCCAAAAGCAGCCAAGCGGAAACCAAAAGAGGAATATTTGGCATTATGTGCAAAACCTCTTTAAGTTTACCCTACCTTCATCACAGTCTGGGACAGTAAAAACTTAAAAATAAATACTGGAGATACTTGTGGTTTCTGTTACTGCCCTGGCTGTGCCTCTGGGAGCTGAGCAACAGCTGCAGAGTCACTCATGGAGAGCAAAGATCCCCTTGTGCAGAATTACAGGTACTTTGGGGAGCACAAACCCACCCACAGGAGTGAGCAGCACCCCCCCTCTCAGCTCCCCCCACCACACAACAGCGGTGATGACAGAGCTGGGCCAGGACTGAGCTGAGGGTGTCATTAGTTGTGAAGTTCCTGGGGGTTCCTGGGCACTCACAGTGTCACCCCTGCAGACCAGATGTCGACTTTAAAGCCTGAAAAGGTGTCAAGGCCATTGGCAATTTCTGGGGGCTGGAATGCTGGCGACCCTTGGCTCGTCCTGCACGTGTCGTCCTCCGCAAACGGATGCAATGCCTGAGGCAGGAGAGACCAAACAGTGTCAGGCTTCCAAGGGAAACAAACTGTGACTCTTGGAAAAGTTCCACCTGGGAAACAAAAGGAGAAAACTCCTCTACTGAACATTTATAGATGATAAGATCATGCCACCACAGCAGCCACACGCCACAGTGACAAATCTTGCACCTCTCCTACCTAAGACAGTCTCCATATAAAAAGAAGGATAAGGTTATGCAGCTCATCCCCATTTCCCCCCACTTTTGGGCTCATCCAAAATTGACATCTTCCTTCTCTGTGTTTCCTGAGCAGAGGTTTCATGCTGTTACCAAAAGAAGTGCTTTGCCAATTGCAATAAATATTCAGAGTCACTCAGAGCACTCTGCAAGTGCAACAGAACAAAAGCCTAAATGCACAATGAATCAATGACACCACAGAGGTGACCTCAATCTAGAATGTCCCATTCTGACTTTGCTGTGCTTCTCACATACCTCTGCTACGCCTAAATCAGATATTTTTAGTGTCCCATTGGTTGTTAGCAGGAGGTTCCCCGGTTTTATATCCTTGTGGACAATCCCTTGGCTGTGCAAGTATTCTAAGCCATCTATAAGCTGACAAAAGTACCTGCAGAGAGAGGCAGAGGGGAAAAAATCAAACACTTTTAGCCAGTAGAAAGGAGCTTTTTGCTGTGGTCAGAGACTCTGGGCCATCATTGTAACCCACACGCAGCCTGGCAGTTGTAGAGGCAAGTGTTTCATCTCATAATACCCAGAAATAATATTAATGTGCCTGAATTTCATTTAGGCTGTCTGTAATCTCAGAGATCTCTTAAACTAAAATGACAATATGACCATAAAGTGATGGATTTGCTGCTCTGCCGTGATTTGATCCTGCCAATGTTTTTGTATCTACTCCCAGAATTCTCAGGTTTCTTTCCTTGAGGAGTAAAAGGGGCTCAGCTTATCCCAGCTAACTGATCATGCTGGATATTGCCAATCCCTAATCCATCCCAAGGCCTTTAAAGTCTTTTCTGATGCTGAACTGTGGCTTGACCTCCATTTAGGCAGGAAATTCCCCCCTCACACCCCTTGGCAAGGCAAGAGCACAGGGACCGGGGGGGCTGTTGGGCAGCTCAGGAAGTAAAACAAAAATAACAGAAATATCAATAGAAGGATGGTTTTCCTCCCAGAATCTAAGGGCAATCCCTGCTGGCCACTTCAAGAGCTTTTCACTTTTTTGCAGGTGTAAAATGTGAAATTATTGCATAAAGCCAGGTTTGCTTTCAAACACAGTCTGAGCAGAGCAGAACATGCTCTCCACTCGAGAGAACACAGTGGGGAGAGGAACAGAACTTACCCGTGAGCCTGAAACACTGGAAACCTCTTTTCTGGGACACTGTCCAGCATTTCCTGCATCCCACACACACAGTACTCCATCACCATATACGTGAGGGCAGAGTTAAGGAAGCTCCAGGGTTAACACTCCTCAGTGTTGAACATTCCTCAGATGGGCAGCAGCCCCATCCCAGAGGGAATGGCTGCACTTCCCAAGTACTGAGGGAATGTTCCTCCAGTTCCCACAGGACAGGAAAGCACCTACAGGAAAATCCTTCTGCCAAATGAGCATCTGCAGCTCCGTGACCAGACCTGGAACAGGATGGGAACTCCACAGAATAAATAAGCTGGAGATCTCACAGGCATGACAGAGAACAGGGAAATACCTTGAAGTGGGCACAGAAAGTTGGGAACTCCCTGGCAGAGGAGCTGCAGCCCATTCCCCCAGTGCCCTGGATGTTCTGCACCTGAGATGAAAGTGAGCTCCCACCACCTTCCCCTAAGTTGGTTATTCCTCATTCCCTGTCCCAAACCACCCAGCTGTGTGCTCTATGGAACAGCTGCTGCTTACCCCCAGCTCCACAGGAGTATTCCAGTAGCAAGAAAAAGGATCCTTGGAGAGCTGAGAAGCTTTGAGAAACCACATGGATAAAAACAGTTACAACAGAATGCCAAGAGCTGCTGGCACTTTGCAGCATTTGTTCCCTTGCAGCATATTCCAGTTTTTATCTCTGTAAGCTTTAATGCTGGGGCCAAAAAATGGGAACCAGACTGCCTGATGTTGTATTTTCCTGTTTCCTCCTCTTCCTGGGCTTTTGAAGGAAAAGTCTGGCTTGGAGGGGACTGGGAGAACAGACCCTGGGACACTGGGGAGTGCCCTGACAGAGCAGAGGCTGCCAGGGCTCCTCTGCAATCCTGAGCATGGTCAGTTATTCCTCCAGGCAGTTGTCTTCTCAGCCTAAACCCAAAATAAGTTACTTTTGCCCCAAGAAGCCACCTGAGGTAGAAGAGGCAGAAGGGAGACTCCTGCCCTGTGTGGGATATGGGCTGAGAACTCTGCTGCCCCTTTCCAGCCAATGTTCCATCTAGCAGCTCCAAACACTGAAAACTCATTAAATTCCTGCTCCATTCCCCATGAGCTGCTCTTTAGAGACCCTAAAATACTCTAAATATACCCTAAACCAGAATTTACGATGGGCATGAAGACTCTTGGTAAATCAATAAAAGAAAGACAGAAGAGAGAGCTCCCGAAATTCATTCCTACCCTTCCTTACTCTGGAAGAAATCTGTGAACTACTTCTATCAGAGTGATTTGGAATACACCAACTGTCCCACTGTCAGGAGAATACCAGTGATGGTAGATAATCCAGACCAGCTCCTGGGGAGCAAAGAGGCTCAAGGACAGCCCTGGCTGGGTGTCAGTAACAGCCAGGCTGCTCCTCACCTCTCCCTGGTCACTGATCCACTTCAGGTTGATCAATCAGATTAGAGAACAGACTTCCAGGCTGGAGCAGATCTGTTACAGGTGTCCCAAGCTCTCACTTCTCCTCCTCAAGGCCTTCTGCTCCCACACTCAGCTGTACACATTGGTAATGGGATCCCTGGGGTGCTGCTCATGGAACTGGGTTCATTTTCTGCCTGGATGAGCTCTCCATTCACCACTAGCTCTGCACTCCCAGCCACAGCAGGCTAGCAAACAGCCTTAAATACTAAAAAGTCATTGATATTTTTAATCCAGTTGCCACAGCTTTCCCTTTCCCACAAAAAATCACTGAAGGTTTTTACTAGCTGAGTTGCTCAAATGCTGTCTTAACCTGAAGGGAGCCTACAAGAAAGATGGAGATGGATTTTTTAGAAGAGCACACAGTGACAGGACATGGGGAAATTGCTTCAACTGACAGAGAGGTGGGTTAGATGGCAGATTAGGAAAAAAATCTTCCCTGTGAGGATGGTGAGGCCCTGGCACTGGTTTCCCTGAGAAGCTGTGGCTGCCCCTGGATCCCTGGAAGTGCCCAAGGCCAGGCTGGACAGGGCTTGGAGCAACCTTGGACAGTGGAAGGTGTCTCTGTCCATGGCAGCAGGTGGAATGGGATGAGTTTTAATGTCCTTTTTAACCCAAGCCATTCTATGACAAAGAGCTCAAGCCTGCAGTGCATTTCCACCAGCAACAGAACACTCATGTGGGAACAGAATCCTTCCTTCCACAGCCCCAATTTCCAATCCCACAGTGCTTGTGCTGGAAATAAGGATTTTTCTTTTTAATCACCAATGGGAAAATTGACATCTCCCCCCAAATCCCAACTCTGCCTCCTGCAAGGAACCAACACATCCCTGTGCATGACTAAGGGCCCTGCCCCCAGGGCAGCCTCAGGGAAACAGTTCCTTTTCTGCTGGATCTGTTCCCAAACTTGTTCCCCATGTGGCTGCTCAAGGTCTGCTCTATCACAGCCCAGGACATGCAGCACAGGCAGTGCCAGTCAGGAGCTGGGGAAGGGCTTGAACAAAATCATGGATGAATTCCTGCTCCAAGTTCCAGTGAAAACAAATTCCCCCAGTTATTGCCAGAATCAGCAGAGGGAGGAACAAACTTTGTGAGAGTGTAGAAGCAGCTAAAGATAAAAATAACAAAGTCAACCTGCCCTTGCAAGGAAAAAGCACTGAAAACCAACTCTGGACCAGCACTGCTCAGAAAGTCCAGCAAGGAGCATCCTTGGAGAGATCCCATTTCCCAGTGATGGTTTTGGGTTGTCATCACCTGGTACCAACACACGATGTCTCTCTCGGGCTCCTTTTGCTGCCTCCTCCCTTCTACCTAATTAAACAGGATCTCTCTATCAATAATTGACTTGTAGTCCCCCTCACTCTGTCAAGGCCACAGCACAAGCAGAAGTTGTCACACTCCTTTATCCTAATGATCTGGTGGCAGAGTGTTTGATCTAATTAATGCACACAATTAAATTACTCCTTTTCTGGAGTACTGTAATAAGAAGACAGTAGTTAGAAAACACTGTCAAAAATAAAAGGATCCATTTATAACATATGCTACAAGGCATCAGTTCCAGGAACTTCCACACTGGTTCCAGACAAAGTGCTCTCAGTGTGGCAGAGTCACACAAAAGCCAGCAAAGTGAGGATAAAATTGCCTTGATCAGTGTCTGTGTGAATTTGTGTTCTTGTGGAAAGGCTGCCAGGTGGGCAGGATGGTTATTTTGCAGCTAAAGCAATTTAGCTGCAAAAATTTAAGCTTAAAAAACATCCAAAAGGGCCTTCCCAAAAGCAGAACTACAGCAGAGAACAGTGGGAGTTCAAACCTGATCAACAGCCCTGTGCAAAAGGATATATTTTCTGCTTCTCCTCGTTGTACAACACATCTACCAGCTGGATGACGTTTTTGTGCCGTAATCTCCGCAGGAGCTGGATCTCCCTGCAAGAAGAGACAAGGAAAAAGTTACATTTCAAAAGCTTATTCCCAACTCCATTTCTTCCAAAATTTCACCCAAACTTAACTTGACTGAATGGCTCAGAGACCTGAAGTGAATCCTGTGTTTGGGGGGAATAAATAAGATAAAACAGTGAGGAGCCATCTTCCCTTGGCTTGGGGAAAAGTCCCTCAAATGTCACCTTCTTCAGCTGTTCTGATCTTTGGCTCCAGGGATTTTGTATCTGCCCCAAACCACAGTTTAGTCTCTTTTGCATTAAACTCATCCTGCAAAATCCCACTGGATGCCAGCTGTGGAGAAACAGGCAGAGCAGGACAGTCAGGTCAGGGTGGTTCTGTTGGTGCCTGGCAGTGCACGTCCTGCTTTTCACTTTGTTCTGCTGCTGCTCCATCCTGGGCTGTGCTGAGCTCCCAAATTCTCCTTCCCAGCTCCCTTCCAGAATGATTTGGTGAGTGCTTTAAGCAGTGTGGTCACAATTCATCAGCTCAGCCTCTGGGAAGCAGCATTACAAGGAATTCTGAGCACAGCTTTGGAAGTGAGAGCCCCTGCCCAAAGCCAGCTCAGAGCCCCTCACGGGCACAATTAGCAGCTCCAGTAATGAGCTGGGGCCAGCACAAAGGCTGAGCAACAACCAGGAGCTGCTCCTTGGAAAGGGCTTCTCCAATGCAGGCGTGCAAGGAGAATCCTTACTGATCTTTTAAGGATACCTGAGCAGTATGAATTATTTCACTAGCAAAATTAAGGCCAGAGACTCCTTTCTCAGCTCTGGATTTAGAAGAAGCCACCAAGAGCTGAGCAGAGACCCAGGATACCACAGCAAAACTCCCAAGTATTGTGTGGACATGGCAGACAAGTCTAATTATAGGAATGACCAAAGGGCTGAAGTGGATTAAATTAGCACAAGGAACAGCAGCCAGTGTCAGTGTGGAGCTGAGGAGATCCTGCAGCATGAAGGGACAGGGCCAAGGGCTCCAGCCAGGGCTGCCAGAGGGGAGCAAACACACTCAAACACAACTGCTTTAAGGGCCAAATGTTGGGAACACATTTAAAATCCTGATCCCAACAACTCACTCCCTGTAATACAGCTCGGAAGCACACACACTAATTCCTCCCACCTTCAACAGACTAATAAATATCTCATATTTCTGTAATGAGTCCCCTCCACCCAGGAGAACTTTGAGAACCAATCCAAAATGCCAGTGCAGTGCCCCCACCCCTGGGGCAGAGGCCAAGCCACCCTTTTCCCAGAGGAAAGATTACTTCTATTTTTAGCCCCTCTTTCATTCTGGAATGCCCGAGGAGCAGGGACAGCCAGCCCAGTCACCTCCGATCCCATCTCGCTTTGCAAACCCCTCGAGTAGGGGAACACAGGTCTCACCTCCTCAGAAAAGGCCTAAATTTGATTTATTTTTTTTTTCCAAAACTACCAACAAAACCCCACCACAGCCCACTGCAAGTGTGTGACCAGACAGACTGCCAGAGGCCAAGGCCTGTTCCAAGTACAAACCCCTTGGAAGGAGACAAGGGGGGGAAAAGACCTAACTCGAGCTCTGTCAGATCCATTAAGCTCATCCTGGTGGATTAAGACTTATCCCCTGCAAGGTACCTGCTCTGGCAAATAACATGGGGTGTTGCTGCTCAGAACTGTAAATAGCAAAGCTGCCCCCTTGTTCCATGTGCCACACCATTTTGGAACACGCCAAAGGCAACCTGGAAAGCAGAGTCTCCTTCCTGGACATCTCCACTGTGAGATCCAGAGTTCTTCCTGCACCTTGTTCCCGGCCATTCCTGCCTAAACAAAACCCAGCAACACAGCCAAAAGATTCATTCCCTTCCTTTGGTTCACAAGGTTTTTCCCACAACATCCTGAAAGTTTAGGAAGTGCAGCACCTGATCCAGGACTGTGTGAGCCCAAGGGCTGGAAGTGCCAGGAAGATTTCAGTGTCACTTTTTCTCTTTCCTGTTCCCAAGGGTCCATCCACATCCAGCTCCTGCAGGGATGTCTGGCATTCCAAGTTCTATATCCATCACAACCTGGGCTCTTCCATGGAGCACAGGTCCCAGCATTTCACCTCTCAACCCAAGCAAACATCCAGCTCAGCAGAGGAAGTCCTTGAGCCACACAGCTCCAAGGGGAGCACATCTCTGAGGAGGAGGGATCAGCCCATTCCCACCTGAGCTCACACCTCCAGGGCTTCCAGCAAGTCCTTCCCCAGCAGAGCTGTCCCTGTTTGGAGGTTCCAGCTTGGGACTTGCAGACCCCAGGAACAAACTGTCACAGCACAGCCCTATAACCCAGGTTAACCCTCCGAGGAATTCCAAGGAGAACAAATTCCAACCAGAGCAATTGCTGAGGTGGTAAGTACAGCACAGGGCACTTGGGATCCCACAGAGCCCCAAACACTTAATTAACGTGTCAGGCTATTAGCACACGGCGTTATTAAACCTCTGCTGCTGCAGCCACAGGCTGCCAGGTTTTCCTGCCTCTTTTTGGCAATCCCACTAAACTCCTTTTCTTTTTCAGGGATGAGATTCTGCAGTGTCTGCCTGACTGAGCCACCTCCACCTGCTCAAAAGAGAAATGAGGATTCTCCCAATAGGTTTAAGGTAACTGTGTCCTACAAGTTTAAGCCCTCAACATCCTCTCCAGGACTTGGAGAGCCCTTCAGGGCTCATTTTCCTGGGGCAGAAGCAGAGTATTTTGGGGAAGAGAAAAATAATTTGATTAGATGCAAGTCCCAAACACATTTTAGTTGTAATTTCTGGGTCTCCAGAACACCAGGCGACAGAGCTGGGGCAGAGATGAGGCTGTGGCCTGGGATATCAGCAAGGAGTGACCCAAGGCTGGCATTAACATCCTATTTCCAGCCCAACATCTCCAGGTGCCCAAGGCCCAGCTCAGACCTGCATGATCCTCCACAGCTCATTACTGCACTCTCATTACTCCCTGTGTGTTACTGCTCGTGGAATTACCCAAGGGCCACTGTCTAGGAACCGTTTTCCAGGGAATTCCTTGGTTGACACACTATCAGCACAGCTGAAGCAGCACTGAGGTGTCCTGTGAGGGGGCAGAGGCAGAAGCCCACCACAATAACTCCATCACCTCTGCCCAACAGCCCAAGCCTCACGTGCAGCTTTTCCCTGTGTGGTAGGAAACACTGGAAATCACTTCAGTGATCAGATTCCAAGAGAGAAGGCAGAACCCTGGTGTGATCCAGCTCACAAAGTGCTTTCCTGCTGTCCTGTGCACAGGAGCAGTTTTTGGGCATAAAATCCTCAGAGCTGCTCCACCACAGCTGCCCAAAGTGAGATTCCAGTGCAATCTGGCTGTGCTGACATTAAAACACTGTGTCAGTGTCCTGTCCAGCACTACCTGGAGACACTTTGTTCCTCCCACACTGACGACTCAGACACCTGAGTTTGGTCATATATCTCACACTCGGAGCAGACACAGCTTTCACTCCCTCTCACAGCAGTGCTGAAGGGTTCTGATAAGCTCAGAGTGCCAGGGGACCAGGGAGCCACAAAATACAACACTTTGCCTTAAAATTCCCCACTGAAGCAGCAGATAAAGCACATGGATAGGTGGGCAGAGGGAAAAGGATGAGGGAACAGAAATAGGAACTTGAACTAAAGTAAACCCCTGGGTACAAGGCAAGACCTAAAATCTGCCTTGGTGTTTTGGAGCAGGTGGGGCTGAGCCAGGAAACATCCACAGAAAGCCCCTTTTAATAACTCCCTTAATGACCCATCTGATACTCACAGCCCCACTCTGGGCATGAATAAAACTTCCACGGAGTTCACCTCAGGACACAGGAGCATTCCCAAGGCTCTGAGAGCACGGAACTCTCCTGATGTGGGCAAGCTCTTTTTACCTAATTTACATTGAAAGCTTCCCTAAGGAGGAAACTATCTCCAGGTTCCCCAGTGGCAGCTCTGGATGTGCTCGTGGAGGGACCCAGGGACGGGCACTCAGCCTCCACCAGAAAAACAAGAAACATTTTATTACACATTAACCAAGTTTGCTTGGTCCTGAACCTGAGCCAGGACGGGAGAGACAGGGAGGTCCCAGCCTTGGGATGTGACTGTTCCACAGCCAAGGCTGTCAAGAAAGGTTGGAAGGCAAAGTGAGAGAGCTCCCTGACAGCAGTCCTGGGACAGGATGTGAAATATCCCACAGCTAAACTGGGAAATCAAAGTGAGGGACAGACACGGGACTCTGCAGGTCAGGGCTCACCCGCAGCACAACACCACAAGAGTCTCCTCGACCTCTCAGAGCTCTCCCTCCCAGCCTAGATAAACCCTCATGGGTTGTTTGGGCTGCAGAGGCTCCTGCAGGGCTGATAAGCAGCTCCTGGCAGGGCTGGGACACAGCTGCTGCCAGGTCCAGGGAAGGGAAAGTTCCCACAGCAGCCCTAGGGATCCAGCTTCTCCTGGGGTTCACTTCCATGACGGCTTTGTGCCCTGAGTAACCAGGTGTGGCAGAGGCACAGAGAGCTGACAACCCTTGGCCCCATTTTACAGCCACAGAAATCAGCTGGCGAGAGCCTTGAGTTAACTCCCAAAGACCTTAGAAATGAAGCCAAGGAAAAAAAACCAAAACTTCTTGTACCCATGGGGTCCCCCATATACTGCATTCTGTTCCAGCCACCTTCCACATGGGTGGGAGGAGGAATTGCCACCACAGAGAGCTCCAGGGCCTTTGGAACACCTGGGCAGACACAGGAATAACCCTGCGAGGACACCAGGTGTGTTTGCAAGGTCTCACCTTGCCCAGGTGCTGCTGGCTGGGAAAGGTGAGAGAACACAGAGGAACTGCTTTAAGAAACAATAATTTATAAATTAAATGACACCAAAGTGGTGCATTCCAGACTGTCCCAGTCCTTGGGAACCTGTCCCTTCCCTGTGCCCAGCCTCACCCAGAGCACTGGCTGCTGTTCAGAGGGAAGAGATTCCTAAATACCTGTGGATTAGGAAGCACTTCCACAGCAGAGCCACGCTGTCAGCTAGAACAACAGAGGAGCTCAGCTGGCAAACACAAACCAATCTCACCCCCTCAGCTCCCAGAGCTCCTTACTCACTTTTTCACGTTGGCCTCCCCGTTGGGGATCCGGCGCAGCTTCTTCTTCTTCAGGATCTTCACAGCTCTCCTGCACAGGGTCTCAGAGTCCAGCATCTCCTTGACTTTGCCGTAGGAGCCCTCTCCCAGCAGGTCTCCCATGAGGTACTTGCCGATGAGCTTGGCCCGTTTGCGCCGGGGCTGGTAAATGACCTCGGTGGAGTCGATGCGGTGGATGAACGTGTCCATCCCCACCGACATCAGCTCGCTCTCAGCAAACATTCCCAGCTGCTGGGGCTCCTGCAGATCCATCCTGGATTAAGTTCCTTAACCTGTTTTTTTTCCTTAAGCGCTCAGGGCTTTAATCCTGTTTGTTAAGTTTCCAACACTCCCTTTTTACTCCTTCTCGGGAAAAAAATATCCAGAAGATTGTACAAACATGAATAATAAAAAAAATAAAAAAAAAAAAAAAAAAACCAAAAAAAAAAGAAGGAAAAAAAAAAAGAAAACCAAACCTAATAACTGCTTCCAGGTCAATTGGATGCCAAAAGATCCCGGCCTGGCTCCAGAATGTCTTTGAAAAAGAACATAAATCTGTGACGGGACACACTCAGTTTGGGACTCACGTTGCTTCTGACCCGGTCCTGCTACCGGGGGCTCTTCCCAGTCAACTGGCCTTGACTGGGCCCAGTTTGATCCTAAAGAGTTAGGTCATCTCCGGGCCGTCAGGCCACCCCGTGGAACCAGAGCAGCTCCCAGTCCCTCTCGTGACTTTCCATCCCTTAGGAGCTCATGATTCCCAGCTGGGGTGGGAAGGTGTGCTCCCACCGCCCTCCCCGGAGCACGGGCCGGAGGGGGGGTGTTCAGCCGTTGGGGAGCTGGAAGCAAGTTTCCTTGAAGGAGTTTTCCGAAACAATTCTTGCGTCTTCGCTTTCGCCTACAAAAGTTTGAGGCCTTCGGTGCCTACCGAGAGCTCCCGGGGGCATCCTTCATCCACCGGGATTCCGCCCGGCACATGATGTGTCACCACCTCTGCTCCGGGTGTCAGCGGTGCAGGACAACACAACCCACCCCGGCCCCGTCGACCCCGGGGGGGGTCAGGGAGACCCTCGGCCCCGTGCCCCAACAGCCGGTTCCTCCCGGGCGCCTTCTGCCCGGTGTCCGGCTCCTCACGGAGAGGGGGTCAGGGATGCCCACCTGGCCCGGACGGTCCCTCCCGCACCTCCCACAGGTGTCACCGGGGCTGGCAGGGTACAGCGGGAGAGCAGAGAGGGGTGACAGGGGACAGGACACTTTCAGTGCGACAAAATCAGCGCCCGAGCCGGGACGGGACGGACTCCCGGGGGGGTTCGGTGACCTCCGGGCCCTTCCCGGCGCGGGCCGGGTGCTTCCCCGCAGGCAGCTCCGGCCGCTCCCACCGGCCCGAACGGTGAACTGGGGGAGGGGGGGGGCGGGCGACCGAGTCCCCCCTCCCCGCCGCCAGGCGGGCGAGCCGGGCCGGGCCCCGGCGCCGCGCTCCGCCCCGCCGAGCCGCCGCCTCCCTCGTCCCCCCAAGTTCAGGGGCCGCCCCTCGGCCGCTGCCCCCTGGCGCTCTCCCGGCCCCGGTCCCGGTCCCGTTCCTTATCCCGGTCGCGCCGCCCCGTTACCGCCCGCCCCGCCGCGCGCGCGCCGCCGACGCCGCTGCCGCCATCTTGTCCCCGCCCGCCCCGCTCCGCGCCTCGCGCCGCCCCGGCGCGCGCCCCCATTGGCCACGCTGTCGGCCCCGTCCCCGAGCGCTCGAACGCTGATTGGCCGAGACTGCATCACGTCGGGTTCCGGTTGGTTCTTTACAAGCGACCCTCCCACCCACTCCGGCCGGCGGCGGGGCTATATGATTGGTTAACTGAGCTGTCCGTCATCTCTATGGGCGGGGCTTGAGGTGAAACTCAGATGTGATCGTTCATACGAGATGTCCGTCGCGACTGAGCGCGGGGCTGGCGGCGGCGGCGCGCTGCGATAGGCTGCGAGAGCTGTCAGTCACCGCTCGGAGGCGGGGCGGCGGGAGGTGAAGGGCGGAGGGCAAAGGGCGCGCGGGAGTCATGGAGACGGGACCCGGCACGGAGCCGGCCCTGCCCCGCCGCCCTCGCGGTCCGCCTGCCGCGCTGCAGCCGCTTCGGGTTTGGGCTGACCCCGCTCCCCCCGCGGTGTCCCCCAGCCCGCGCGGTCCCGCTCGGTTCCGGTCCTGCCCAGCGTGGCTGTGTGAGTCCAGCCAAGCAACTGCGAGGGCGTCCCCACAATAAGGGCGCCCGGCTCCAGCGCCCCGGCACGGCCCGAGGGAACGGGCTCCTCTCGGCGCCGCCTCCCCCTCACGGCCGCGGCCAGAGGCGCTTCTCCTGCGGGCATCCTCATCCTAAGGGTTGGGCTGCACACGTTTTCCCCCCGCAGGGATGTTCAAGGGTCTCCTCCCGGTTTCACCGGATACCGGAGCCCCCTGTCCAGCCCGGGGACAGCTCCGGCCTCTGCCATGCCTGCTCCCACCGGGAACCGGTGGCGGTACATGGGGTTTGTGCGGTGTCAGCTCAGGGGAGCACGATGCTCCTAAGCCCGCGCGGTCCCGGTCCTGCCCAGCGTGGCTGTGTGAGTCCAGCCAAGCAACTGCGAGGGCGTCCCCACAATAAGGGCGCCCGGCTCCAGCGCCCCGGCACGGCCCGAGGGAACGGGCTCCTCTCGGCGCCGCCTCCCCCTCACGGCCGCGGCCAGAGGCGCTTCTCCTGCGGGCATCCTCATCCTAAGGGTTGGGCTGCACACGTTTTCCCCCCGCAGGGATGTTCAAGGGTCTCCTCCCGGTTTCACCGGATACCGGAGCCCCCTGTCCAGCCCGGGGACAGCTCCGGCCTCTGCCGTGCCTGCTCCCACCGGGAACCGGTGGCGGTACATGGGGTTTGTGCGGTGTCAGCTCAGGGGAGCACGATGCTCCTGCGGCTGCCTCCAGCCCCGCTGTGCCGGAGGCACAAACCCTTTGGAGAAAGGGATGGAGCCAGACTCAGCTGGGATTGCTGCATGGAGCACCAGCTCCGACAGCTGAGCAGTTAATTTGAGGCAGGGCAGGACAAATCCTTAAGTTCTTCCTTTCCACGAGAGCTGCTGGCACTGCATGGATTCCAAAGCACAGGTGGGAGAGCCCTGAGCCCGTTTTGGGGGGGCCTGAGCAGGGTCAGGGCCCCCTGGGTCCCCAAAAGGTCAGAGCACTGCGACGCTCCACTTTGTTCAAGGAATTTGGTTTGTTCAAGGAATTTGAGCCTGTGAAGGTTTGGGAGGAGGTTCCAAGGGCTCTGAAGAGGGGGTGCAGAGGAGGGGGCTGCTCTGCCAAGCCCTCCAATCCTGCTAGCACTGCCTTTCCCTCCGCCCTCAATGGCTTCTGTCACGACGGCACCGGGCCCTGGGTGATTTACTCCAGTCTTGGCACCGAGTCCAAAGTGCTGGAACCCATCCCCGAAATTCTGGTAAGTGCTGTGCATCCCCTTCCCGAGGTGTTCCCAGCAGTGGGAGGGCAGGATCGGCTGGAGGAGCTCCTTGCACTCCACAATCTGCTCCCTGCCCATCCCACTGCCTGTCCTGCTCACTCTCCCACCAGGGTGGCAGAACAATCCCCTCTGATGGCAAAATCCTGCTCGACTCTCCAGGAATGGGCCACTGGAGTGGGGCAAGCCAAGGACTCACATGGGGTGTCCCCAGGTATCCCCGAGCCCCCCAGCCCTGTCCCCCACTGGGGTTCTGGGTGCATCAGGCAAAGCCAGAGGCTCTTGGGCTTTCCCAAATATTTGCACCAGCATCGTCCCCTCCAGTGGGGAGGTGGCAAGCTGGCGGAAATGGCTGACACCTGCCAAGCTTGTGGCACTGGAGCACTGCAGGAGCTGTCCCCTCACCCTCTAGAGCCCCATAACCTGGCCAAGGGGGCACAGAAGGCTTTATTCAGACGTGGGATGGTTCCTGCCAGGTCCCATCCCTGCCCCCTGCATGGCCCCAGAGCCAGCCCAGCACTGCACAGGGTTGCGTGTCCCCTGGCTGTCTCTTCCCGCAGCTCTGGGGGCACAGGGCCAGCTGGCGGCATGGCTCCACAGCCCTCACCCCACGGAAAGTCAGGGGATTTCCAGGCTCTGGGAAAAAACAGGAAGTGGCAGTGGGTGACAGCAGCCAGGCACACCCCAATGTGGAGCTGCTCTGCAGCTGAGCCCATGGGATCAGGGCCCAAAACCTCCCATTTTTTGTCTCCATTTTCTGAGACTGGGTGTCTTACAGGGACCAGCTGCCTGGGAAGGGCTGTTCCTGGAGAAGCCAGGCTGTTTTCCAGGGACACTGCTCCTGTAAAGGGGCAAACAGACCAGGACACAAGTCAGGCATGTCCCCACATCTCCCACCAGTGCAGGCACAGGACAGCCCCAGTGCTCCCAGCCCAGCATCGCTTCTGCTTCATTGCCTGTCTTGGGGTTTCCTGTGTGATTTGGGATCCAGGCTGGGGTGGGAGGAGGAAGAGGTCCTGGTAAGGGAAAACCGGGTTTGGTGGCTCTGGGAGGAGGCTGACTCGGTGCTGGATGCATCCCTGTGTGTTCTCCCACTGTGCTTATTTATTTGTATTTATGTAACACCAAATAAAGAGCTGGGGGGATTCAAAAGAAGGATCCCTGTAAGAAGGGTGTAAGAAGGTAAAACGTGACAGGATTGCCTTGATTAATTACTATATGCAAATGAATGAAGGATAGGATTAGCAGGGGGAGAAAGGGACTGTCACTGATCTTCCTGGTACCCCCTTTGCCTCTGGCACACACCCAGTGTTCCCAAGGACCCGGAGTTAACGTGGTTCCCACCTGCCAGTACTTCCCTTCTTGGGGATAAATCAGTTCCCTCTGGCTGCTGCTGTGCTGGTGTAAAAACAGACACATCCAGGAGGCTTTTGTGTGACCCCTCGGGATTCTGTTCTTACTGTGGGACTGCAAAGGTGGCATGAATCCAATGCAAGCAATGGGAAATTAAAAATATTAAAAGGCCCAGTGAGGGGAAAACGAGTGAGGAGCCTGAGATGGTCAGAGCAGGTCATTCTCCAGCCCTGTGGTTCATTTAATTCCTACAGCAGGACTTGTGGCATGGAGTGGGCAAAATGCTTGGAAGCTGCTCAGGATTTGAGTGTTTCCAGCTCTCCTGTGTCCTCTGTGCGTTGAGCTGCTGCCCGGGTCCTGCAGGGAGGAAAAGTGAGGAATCTCCTTTTCTTTTGAGAGGAAAAGGACTGGACAGACTCTGCTCGGGCTGCGGAGTCTGATGGTGCTGATGGTGTGTGTAGCCAAGGCTGCTCCAGGACTTTGGTTTGCCCCGAGATGGACGGAGGGATGGATGGATGGACGGACACAGGGATGGAGGTTGGATGGATGGGTGGATGGATGGATGGATGGATGGACACAGGGATGGAGGATGGATGGATAGACGGACGGACACAGGGATGGAGGATGGATGGATGGATGGATGGATGGATGGATGGACACAGGGATGGAGGATGGATGGATGGGTGGGTGGATGGATGGATGGATGGACGGACAGACAAGGAATGAAAGGCGAGCACTCCAGATCAGCACCGATGCAAAGCCTGTGGGCATGGGCCGTGCTGGCACCCCCAGGAGCCCCCCGGCAGCCCCCGGGCCGGGTGTGGGCCAGGACCCACCGCTCCGGGGGCAGCGCCCGCTCCTGAACGGGGGCGAGGGGCCGGGCGGGGGAAGGCGGCCCCGGAGGCTCCCTCTGCCTCGGGGGTTCTTTCGGCCCCGGGCCTTTCCCGGTCTCCGGAGCCGCGGGCCTCTCTACCCGTTCATCACTCGGGGCCACCCTGGCGGCTCCCACCGAGACCGAGTTCCGAGCCCTGCCTCTCCTGCACCCCGCTCCGCGGCTTGGCCCGGTTGCCCCGGGCCCGGTTCCCCCGCTGCCCACTGCCCCTGGGCCCGGTTCTCCCGTTCCCCCGCTGCCCCCGGGCCCGGTTCTCCCGTTCCTCCGCTGTCCACTGCCCCCGGGCCCGGTTCTCCCGTTCCCCCGCTGCCCCCGGGCCCGGTTCTCCCGTTCCCCCGCTGCCCCCGGGTCCGGTTCTCCCGTTCCCCCGCTGCCCCCGGGCCCGGTTCTCCCGTTCCCCGCTGCCCACTCCCGGTTCTCGCCCGGTTGCCGCCTCCCCTTTCCCCGGAAGCTCTGTGGCCCTTCCAACATGGCGGACCCGGAAGCGGCGCCAGGCGGCGGCGGCCGGGCGGGAGCCTGAGCCCCGGAGTCCCCGGGACCCCCCGGCACCCCCGCGACCCCCGGACACAGGTAAGGGCCGCCCGCTGGCTCCCCCCGGGGCCCGCGGCTTCCTCCCCCCCGGCCCGATCTCTCCGTGGGCGGGGGCCGCGGGCCCGCTCGGGCCGGGCTGGGGGGTTCGGTGGGGACGTGGCCCCCGGCCGGGCCTGTCCCAGGAGCCGTCGGTCGGTGCCGCGGGGAGTCCGGGGGCTGCGGGGTTCGGGCGGGGCCCGGAGCCGCCTGTGGAGACGGCAGCGCCGCGCTGTAGACACCCGTGTCCCCCACGCGTGTCCGTCCCGCGTGTGGAGCGGGGCCGGGGGGCTCGGCGGGGACCGCTCGGGGCTGTGCCGGTACCGGCAGCGCGTGTCTGCATGGGAGAGAGCCGGAGATGCTGCGGAGCCTCTGTAACCGCGATCCCAGCAAAGCCCAGACCCCTCCAGCCCTGTCCGAGCCGGGTCCGGATAGGGAATTGCCCCGGTACAGCCGGGGTGGCCGCAGCCAGCGAACCCTCGTGTTTCTGACTCCCTCTTCAGATGCTTTCCCACGGAGCGCTGTGAAAACTGCACTGCGATCACAGAATCATGGAATTGTTTGGGAAAGCTCAAAGCTCATTCAGTGCCACCCCCTGCCATGGTCAGGGACACCTTCCACTGTCCCAGGGTGTTCCAAGCCCTGTCCAACCTGGCCTTGGGTTCCAGGGATGGAGCGGCCACAGCTTCTCTGTGCCAGAGCCTCAGCATCTTCACAGGGAGGGATTTCCTAATATCTGATCCAAACTTCCTCTCTGTCAGTGTGGAGCCATGAATCCATCATGCACCGAGCTTCTGCTGTGGTGCAGCCCGTACTGGCCCAATTCAGAGTCTCTGCAACATGGAACCAGTGCTGTCAGACCATTAACTGGGCTGATACCAGAGGCTTCACGTTATTAAATACTAATGCCAGGTCTAAAACTCCTCAAAGTAACTGTAAGTTCCAGTATAAGGACTGTGGCTCCCCCTTAGCAGGCTTGATTTACAGTGAAAATGAGATAGGCTGGGTAGGGCAGGTCCTGCAGGTTCAGCACTGGCATCCCAAAGCTGGGATCCAAGCCCCCAGAGGGTTGTCTGGTCCTGGGGTGAGTCTGGAGGGCAGGAGGGTGTTGGCTGAGGCCGGCTGTGCCTTTTTGGGGCTGTTCCTGCTGCACATCATCCTCGTGTCATCTGAGCGTTGAGCTCGTCCTGAGCCATGTGGGAATGGCTGAACCAAGAGCAGCTGGTGGTGGGAATGTTGAAGTGGAAAATGGTGTGCTAATAGTGTTGCTGTGGGGTTGGGAGTGCTGCGTGTCCCGTGCAGCACTGCCAGGTTTTGCAGAGCTCTGTAAGCTGCCAGCTGGAGCTTTTGGAAGCCTGAGCTCTGCTATTGCTGTAAAAAGCTCTTTACTTCATGGGGGTCTGTTTTTTGGGTGTTTACACCCTCATTTTCCTAAAATAAACTTGTACCTGTCTCATTCAAATGTTCCTGGGAGGTCTCTGCACAGGAGCAAACCACGCTGTGACTTGTCACCATAAGAGTCTGGATCCTTCAGGAAAGGTTTATACTCTCCTGAGACATTTTTCTGTTTAAAACTTAAAACTCTTAAGCCTTTTTTGGTTACACAATCGAGGTCTGCACAAGTGTGGGTGTGATCAAAGTGAACACACGCCTCTCACGGAGCAGGTGCACGTTGAGTCTGCCTTAAGGCTGCCCTAATCCATGGGGAAGTTTGCTTTGATGTCCTGAAGTGGTTTTTCTACCGTGAGTGGCTGTGTGTGAAACAGAACGTTGGGACCTGCTCAGGTCCAGAGGGTTTCTCCTAAGTGTCTCTCAGGAGAGAAGCTGGGGAAAAAGTGTAAGGAATTTGGGACCTGCATTTTTTTGGCTTCTGACCTTGCTTGGCCAAGTTCTTTGCGGAAGGGGATCAGCCCCAGTGCTCTGAGTGCCCTGCTCAGGCTCTGCCTCGTGCTGTGGGGGTGCCCAAAACCCTGATTTTGGGAATATTCCATGGACCCCATGTCTGAGCCACTGCCTCTGCCTTGCAGGGATGTGTTTGTGCTTTGGGAATGTTGGTGCTGGGTGGATTTACACAGGAACGTGCCGAGTTCCTTGGCAGAGCATGGGTGGTGTCTGGGAGGCGTTTTTGCCCTGTCCAGAAATAGTCCTATGTGTTCTCCCAGGTGGAAAAGCAGGGATAGGTGGAATTTACCTATGAGGGGCAGTTAATATTTTCTCCTAAAAGGGACTTTTCCCTCCAAAAAGCCGTATTTGATTGGTTTTCCCCTATATGGTCTGAGTGTCAGACAAGGAGCAGCAACTACTGCTTGAAGCATCAAGCTCTTCCCTGTAGAAACTCTGCTGTCCTTGGAGGGCAGATTAGTTCTTTTGCCTGCACTGCCACAGCTCTTGCAAGAATCTCTGGAACGATCCAGATTTTTTTTCCCTTTCCTTACAGACTAATTCCCACAGTTAATTGGCCGCGTGGATTGTTCTGCATTGACTTGTGGTGCCCAGGTGCTCTGGGATTTGCCCTGGAGCCTGGCAGTGCTGTGCCCAGCTCCAGGGCTGCAATGCTTGTGTCCCAGGAGCCTTTTCCATGCATTCAGGAGATCAGGGTGGCTCAAAGTGCTGGCTTAGGATGCCCTGAAGCAATTCCATTTTCATCACCCACAATACGCGTTTTCTGCTCTGGTGTTCTCCTTTGTGTTGGTGGCGGGACCGAGTACTATTCCCATCTGATTGTTTGGTCTAAACTTCCCAAAAATACGTCAAGGAGAAGCATGAAAGAGGAACTTGAAGGTGCTTGGGTGCTTGAGAAGTAAAACTGGCTGTTCAGAGTTCCGTAGGGTTGACTTCCCATTTCTTTGGGGCCGTTACATCCAAACCGTATCCCGCAGAATTCCCTCCAGCTGCAGCTCCCGTGGGTGCCCGTGCTGGGGGCTCATGAGTGGGTAGAGCAAGGTGGGGACATTTTGGGGCTCCTCCTCTGCTCTGTAGGGTGGGCAGAGTGAGGGGAACTGATCCCTGAGCAGGAGGAAGAACAGGATCACATTCCCAAGGTGTTTTTGTTGTTCCCAGCGCGTGGTAATTCATGATCGGCAGGTTTAGCTCCCACTGCTCCAGGCATGTCTGTGGGTTTCTGGCTGTGTTCCTTTAATGGAGGCAATTTAAAATACACCAACAAAGGGTGGAACACAACAGGAGGAAGTGCTGGCTGCGTTTACTGGGTTGTTTTCACCTCTCCTGATCTCAGTTATCAGTGATCCAAGCCCTTAATCCCATCTCTGTCCATCCTGGTTACAGCACGCCAATTCTTTGTGTGTTCCCAATTGGAATTTTCCTGCTGGAGTGCCGGTCTGAGAAATGCCTAAAAAGCTCAAGCTGTTAAAAGCTGAAAATTGTGCTCTGTAACCTCTAGACATGATGAATTCCAGAGGAATTCCAGGCTGGAGCTGCTCCTTAGTCCCTCTGCTGACAGCAAACCTTTAAGCAAACTGTTTGGAATATTGAAACTGTTCTGGAGCTCAGTGATAGGATGAAATCACTCAGGGGCTTCGTCATCCTGTGCAGGGAGCTGCTTTCACTTTCAAACCTGGGCTGCCCGGCCAGGAAGGAAAATGTCCAGTGGGATTTTTAGGGTCGTGTCCTCCCTCTGGATCTGGCGGATGGCTGCTGTTCCATAGTGCTGCTGCAAGGAGACGTGACTGAAGTTGGGAACGGTCTCTGTGTGCTGCTGCTGCTGCTGAGGGCTGGGTTTTGCTCTCCCAGCCCTCTCCCAACACGAGTGCTGGGACCGGGAGCCTCCTCTCTGGGGATTTGCCATAACAGCGGAAGCTGCTGCTTGGTCGGAGTATGTTTGGTAAGAGAAGCGGTGGAAAATCACTTAAAAAGTTGCTACAGCGGTTCCCTCACGTGTGTGGGCCTCTGTGTAATCAGTGTTTACTCTCGCAGCAGCAGGATGGGATGTGGAAGTGGAAGCGCTTTGGAACTTGCTGATTTTTATGGTTTTCCGTGGTGTGGCTGCCTGGAGGATGGCGGGATCGGCACAAACTGAGGGCTGTTCCCACTTCTCTGTTCTTGTGCTGGGTGTTGTCCTGCTGTCCTCAGGCTCATGCAAGTCTCTAACTCTGGATTTAATGAGTGTTTTATTTAGTTCTTTCTTGGAATTTGGGAGTGTAAACTGGACAGCAGCCCCTGGCACTGGAGTGTGATCAGAGTGAGAGCTGGGTCAGCCTCCATGTTCATCACCAGGAACTCTTTTTGCAGAACAAAGATTTGGCAGGTGCAGGTTGGATTTTGGGGTGTCCAGTAAGTGCTGGTGCCGCTCTCCTGGGGTAAGGAGTTCCCTCAGCATCCTCCAGGATTGAAGCGTGGCTGGAATGGTACCAGCTGTGGAGTGGTCTCTTGGTGCCTCTTTCCCCCCCTGTTTTCAGTGCTTGGGTGTATTTTGCACTACAGCCCCCCACAAACCAAGGTCCAGAGCATTCCAGTTTTCTTGCTAAGCAGTTTTCCTTCATTTTGCCAGTGGGGTGTGATCTGTTGTGCAGTTTTCCCAGGGAGCTGGTGCTGCTTTAGAGGCAGCTTCTGCTCTGCAGGGCCCAGCAGTGAGATCTGGTGGTGTGAGACACGAGCTAATGCAGAGCAGGCACGGAGGGATACTGATATTGATTTTACCCTTCCTAAGTTCCTTTGAATATGTAAGTAAAGCTGTATATTTGCTATGGCTCTTACGGGAATCACTGCTGCCAATTTCCTCTCAAAATCTGTTGCAAGTAGAGAAAAAAAAAAAAGAAAAGCAGCAAAACCCCTGAAGTCTGGTGTAAGGAAGAGTCACAGGATTTTATAGACACAGAGCAGTTGGTGACGTTGACCCTGAGATCAGCAAAGTTCAGCCCTGGCTTGGGTAAAGCTGAGCAGGAGTAGAAGGGAATCTTTGCAAAATAGAAAAGGGCGACCTTCTCCCTACAAGAAAACCAAAACCCAAATAATCCCTTCGGGAGCTCTACGCAGCATTCCATAGGTGGGATGTGACTGCTGAACTCTGCTTTTCACACAGAACATCCTTGGCACTTGAGGGCTTTGCCTGTGACTCCACTGTAGGATCAGTGTCCAGGCTCAGGGGTCCTGGCTGGGGGTCCTGGCTGGTCCCTGCAGCCCCCACATGAACCCTACACAGAGGGCACTGCTGGCACAGCTGTGGCACCACGGAAAGGCAGAAAGAGTCACTTTAATTTCACTTTCCATTGCAAATGCTGCAGTAATTTTGTCCACCGCAAGGTCACTTATTTTTAAAGCGCCTCGGAGTCAGAAATGGCTTTTCAAAAATATTTCTTGTAGCAAATAGTGTGTCCTGAATGATCAGAGGTGGCTCTTTTAAATTACAGCTTTGGTCTGTGTCTGTAGGTGTTGTGTGTGGCTGGATTGCTCCATCCAGAGGTTTTGGCCACTTTGATTTCCTCAGCTTCTGGGGAGGGTCAGGGAAGGCAGGAAGCAACAAAGAAAGATTCAGTGGAAGTAAAGACATTGTGGATGCTTTTCTCTGCTCCTCTGGTTGTATAGGTTGCTTTCACCATCTCTTTTTTATTTTAATCCATTAAATCCACTTGGAAATTGGTTTCCTGTGGGATTATGGAGAATTTAGAAGAAAATTAATCAGTTTGGTGGTTTTGACTGAGAAGCTGCCCTGGAGGCAGGGTGTTACTGTGGAGTTAATCCTGCCAGGACAATGCTCCTGCATTGGATCCCCTTTTGCTGGCAAAACGTAAAGTGCCAGAAGCTGATAAATTCAGGAATTTGTGGTCTTAATGCTATTAATTTCAAATGAGTAACAAGGTATTTTTGGGTTTGACTGGTGTGGGAAAGGCACAGAAACATCTGCCTTGGAGCTGGGGAGACCCCAGTGTGCCACGGGGTGGGAGCTGAGGGTTCACTGCTGGCTCAGCAGTGTCCCACCTCCAGAGCGTATTTTTGGAAAAACAGGTGATTTGGGGGAATTGATTACCACGAGTTTACACAGGATGCAGAGTCTTCTTACATTAGATAAGCAAATTCCTTAGGCTGAGCCCAGCTGTGGGTGATCTTAGGGACCTGCTGGCTCCTCGTGTGAAAGGCAGGAGAGGTGTGTTGCAGTTCCAGCCTGGGTGAATTCCAGGTGTGGTGGTAATGGAGAGCTCTGTTTCCCATAAAACCCTCTCTTTTCAGAAGAGGCAGCAGCATTTCACAGGCTGGTGGCTGTTTGCTCATCTCTAAGCTATGTTTAACCTTACAAGTAGGTTTTTTTTTTCCCCACCTCTCCTTTCACAAAACCTAAACGTGCCTTTCTTTCCCAGCCCAGGACATGGTGCAGGGTGAAGAAGACAGTTAAAGACGCTGCCACCACCACTCACTCCACAGCCTGTCCCACCCTCCTGAGGACTCCATGAGGCAGGACACGGGCTGATGCTCTCACCCCACCATGGATGGGGGGAACAGCTTCCCACAGCACCAGCAGCCGGGCGATGCCGTCCGCGGCATCCCCGGCCTCCGCTCCCAGCTCGCTGTGCCGGATGTGGAGGTGAGACCCTGCAGATCCTGGGGAGGGGGAGGCTGTGCCCAGGAGGGGTCTGGGCAGAGCAGTCTGGCCTGGTACATCCTGGGAGTCCTGGTCTCTGTTTACAGCAGCAATTTCCAGACTTCCCAGGCAGCTACGCAGGGGGTTGCAGGATTCGAGTGAGGAGGGAAAAGCAGGGCTGTGATTAAAACAAAGCCTCTCTGAAAGCTGCTGGTTGCCAGCTCCTTGAGGAAGGACTGAAGAGACTGAGAGAATCTGCCCAGGATTGCAGACCTTGTTCCTACCCCAGCACATCTCTGCCAGGCGTGTGAATCTGTGCCCGGGTCCAGCTGTCCCTGTTTCCAGAGCAGCAGAGATAAATAAGTTGTATTTGTCCTGATATAGCTGCTAAAACCAGACCAGGTCCCTGATGCATTTGTCCAACAGGGCAAAAAGCAAACCCTGTCCCAAAATAGCTAATGTGTTCCTGGGGTTTTCTCTTTCTGTTTCAAACTCTGGAATGTGTCACATGCAGGGACACAGAGGTTCAAGCGAGGCCCGAGTTCCTCTTGCTTCAAGTACAAAATTTCATTGCTTTGGACACAAAAAGAACAGATTAAAGGCTGTGTGGAGCTGAGTAAGGAGATACTGTGTTCTCTCCCTGATTTTATTGGTTTGAGCTGAGCTAAGACCTTGCCATTAACTGCAGACTGTTCAGGGAAGTGAGAAGACAAAAGGCACAAAAGGACATTTTTAGGTGTGACCTCTGCTGGCCAATTTCAGGTTATTGGGTTGGTGCTGACATCCCACAGAGACTGAATCACAGAATCATGGAATCATTGAGGTTGGAAAGGACCTTCAAGGTCATCAAGTTCAATCTGTGACTGATTCCCACCTTGTCACCACACCAGAGCATCGAGTGCCACATCCAGTCCTTCCTTGTTCACCTCCAGGGATGAGGACTCCACCACCTCCCTGGGCAGCCCCTGCCGATGCCTGACTACCCTTTCCACAAATAAATTCCTCCTGATGTCCAGCCTGAACATCTCGTGGCACAGCTTGATGCCATTTCCTCTTGATGCCATTTCCTCTTGTCCCTTCAGAGTGAAAGGGCTGGGGAAGGGGACTGACCCTGGGGACCCTCTGGGGACAGTGGTAGGGGAGTAGGTTCCAAAGCTGAAACTGGAGTCCTGCTCGAGAGACAAGGAGCCACCTCTGCCTCTGGGAAGCACAGAGGGAGGGAAGCCAAGGGCCTGCCCTCGTACCTGCAGCCCCAGGTGATGGTTCCAGGCCTCTGCTGCTCTAACTGTTGTGCCTTCTGCTTGCAGAATTCCATGCTGGCCGCCGACTCATGGAGCAGCTGCTACCCAGTCTCTTTCCCAACCTCATCTTTCCCAAGTGAAAACCAGTGAGTGCTGTTCTCCTTTGTCTAATCCCCTCTGCTCTTGCACACCCCGTGATTCAACTGTTTCTTTGCTGCTTTCCATGTTTACTTTATTTCACGATCTGATGGGGAAATAATTGCATCACTCTACTGATCTTGTGGCATTTCAGACACTGCTGCAGCTTGGGAACAGCAGCAGACAGCTTTTTTGTTTTTAAAAATGAGAAAAAAAACCTTTGTTTTCTGTTAAACCTGGAGGCTGCAGTAAGGGAGAAACAGCTTTGGTTTAGCCTGGATTTGTAACACTAATGGAATTCTTAACAGATCCAACTGAGCAAACACTGGGCAATCTCTAGCTTTGCACAGATGTGGAGGAAGATGTTACCTGTACCGGGTATTAGGTTTTGGGTGATGTTAAAATCCTTTGCCATGTCACTGGAAGTGACTGACATTAACAAACATGTCATGTCTGTACTGAAGAATTTTTTTTTCCATTTTCCCTTTACAATGAACCTTCATCCTGGACCACAAGGTGGGATATGACATGTTTGGACAACATAAAGTGGCCTTGTGCCATCACTGGGTGACTTGGATGGCGACTCTGGTGGGGCTGAGGGTTTGAGCTGATCCATGGCTTCTTTGGTCTCTGTGAATCCAGGGAGTGGCACACAGGATGTGTTCCTTTATCTAGGTCAGAGGTGGGAGGAAGGAAAACTGAAAGAAGCAGAATTTGACATCCTGAGCTAACAACTGTGTTCCATGTGCCTGGCATTAAACTGGAGATTTAATGTAACCTCCCTCTTAAAGGGATTATGGCATCTTCATGGTGGGATCCCTCCCTGTGAGGGTGTGAGTTCCAGGCAGATAGGAGCAGTGAGGATCAGCCCCTCTGCCAGGGTGATGAGGGGACTCCTGTCCCTGTGGTGGCCCTGGTCCCCTCTGGCCACAGCAGGAGCTGCCTGGCAGCACGGGGGGGATGCACAGGGCAGTTCCCCATGAGAGGGTACCAGAAGCTGCCCCACAGGTGCTGAGGGAGCTGGGCTGTGCCAGCTCCTCCCCACAGGAGAACAGGAGACTTCTCAGATCCATTCAGGCCCTTTGCTCTTGGCCAGCCTTGCTGATTGGAAGGGGCTGTGCTTTTTGAGCAGGATTCCTGTAAATTACATGTTGTGAATCCTCCGGAGAGCTATAACAGAATTTCTGTTTTGCTGCATTGAACCACAAGATTAGATTGTGTTTATCTATTGCATTGGGTTTTTTTTTTTTTTTTCCTCTTGACCATTTGTTCTGGCTTTGCCCCTCACTCTCTTCCTGTTTGGTGCCGCTCGTACCAGCGCTGCCGGGAACATTACAGCCTGATCCTGCAAGGACATGCCTGTGTCTGACACAAACCTGGACTTGCTGCCTTTGCTGGAGTTACTTCTGGAAATGAGGCCCCTTGTAGTAATGATTTGCTAGGGAATGATTTAGCCAAGGCTGCACCTTTAGCTTCTTGTTCTTCATACCCCAGGAGGTGTAAAAATCACCCTTCAGGTGAGATCTTCCATATCTGCATTTCACATTAAAAAAAAAAAATAGTCTGCGCTTTTTGTATTTGAAAATGGCACCGACTCTGTTTTAGGTGGATTTAGGGTGAGGGGTTTACACGTAAGAATCCTGGAAGGAATGGAAACATTGAGAAGTGGGATTTTAAAGGCAGTTGTAATTGTAGCCCTTGCTGTAACATGAAAAAATGCAGCTGGCATTAGAGGTGGTGCACGTTTTTCTTCAGAATCCTTACAGAGAAATCTCATTTGCAAGTGGCTGTGTTTGGACAGGGCTTATTCTCATAGCAACACTTTATCCTGAAGCAGGTTTTTCCTGTTTCTTTTCAGGAGTTCACTTTCATGCTGGGGAATTTCTTTAGAAGACCCCAAACGTGGCCTCTTGGGTTCAGATTTTCTTAACCTGACAAATGTCAACAGTGCATTAAGCCTCCCTGAAAGAACCAGGGAGGTTCAGAGCTCTGAAGAGTAGCAGCTCAGCTCTTTTCTGAGGAAATTATCCCTGCAGAGCTCAGCTTCCCTTGCTGCTGGAGGCTCAGCACGTTCCTGGCTGGGGGGGATCTGGGGCAGCCCAGTTGTGCTGTTGGATGAGTGTCACACAGCTGCAGCAAAGCTTTGTCCCCAGTTTTCTTGCTGTTTTTAGGCCCTTTTCCATCTCTGCATGAAGCATTGCTTGCTGAAATAAAGCAGGCTCTGAAAAACATGGATTGGTGTCTGATGAGGAAGGAAAGTGCCAGGCTAGTGCCGGGGCAGCCTGTGGCCTCTCAGCTCTCCCTGATCTTCCACTGCCTTGAGGTGAGAAGTTTGTATCTCTGAGTGGAGGACAGAGGATGGAGTCTGGCCAAAACACTCATGGGAGGTCTCAGAGAAGTGGCAGTGTGGGCCCAGAAGGGCTTTGGATGCATTGGGTCACGGCTGAGCAGCTGGAATGCAGCGGAATTGCAACGGAGCGTTCCTCTTTGGGCAGCTGGTGTGATTAAACCAGCATAAATTTCCTTTCTGGAACGGTTTTTGGTTGTCCAGTGAACCCCCTCAGCATCTGAGGGAAGCTGTGACCCACAGTAGCTTCCATGGAGCAGTTTACCAGGAACTAAGCCCTGGAGAGGATGAGCAGGTGGGGACAGGGCAGTGTTCACACCTTGGCTGTGACAGGCTCACCGACCTGATTCTTCCAGTTTAAAGCATTTTTGTCTCACTTTATTTCAAGCAAACTTGTCAATGGCTCTGTGCCAGCCCTGCAAATGAGAGGAGACACCTTTGAGTTCTGAGTCGAGGGAAGGTAAAGCCCAGCTCCAAAAGTACTGAAGGGATTTTGGGGCTTTCCAAGGAGGATTTCGGAGCGGTGCCTGGAGCTGCTGTGGGCTCTCCCTGCAAACTGCAGCAGCCAAGTGCGTCTTAAATGGGCAGATTGGAACACCAAGATTAAGGGTAACAAAATATCAAGCAGAGCTGGTCATTCCTGGGCAGGCCAGTGAGGTTGGAGCTCTCTTGCTCTCTTTCTCGTTACCTTGACTGACCCTTGTCCGGGCCACAAAGTGCCAGGGGAACAGGAGAGGGTGTTCACTTTTCCAGTAAAAATAGTTTTCCTATTCCTTGGTTAGTTCCTTGATGCTTTCCAAGCTGTGTCCTCATGTGAGAGATGGCGAGACCACAGCAGCCTCTACTTGAAAGCCTTTTAAACCAGCCTTTTCCTGTGTGGAAATAATGAATTCCCAGAATTTATGCCCAGATTTTAATTTCCTTGGATGAATTACAAAGAGCTAACAATTAGGGATGGACTGTGGGAGCAGGGATGTGCAGGTTGTGTTCACACAGGGTCTCAGGTGTCTCTGCAGCAGGTAGAGCCCTGGCAGCACAGAAAAGAAAAAAAAAAGGAAAGGAGGAAAGACCTGTTCCTTTTTGAGGGTTTTGTCTTTAGTGATGGGAAACGAGCAGGAAAAATGTATTTATCAGAGGAGATAACTGTGTTTGCACATGAATCCACATGTAAATGTTCACCCTGTGCGTTAACGAGCTGCTGGCCACACATGGCACCTTAATTGCTTAATAATCCTTTGGCAGCTTGGCATTCCCAGCTCCTGGGCAGGAGTTCTGTTCAAACTCTTGTTTCTCCCTCTCTCAGCACCCTTTTCAAGTTTCTGGCCGTGGGTTCTTTGGGCATCCAGCTGCCCACAAGAGGAAACCATCCCGCCGGGGTGGATGTCCCGAGGAGCCCAGGGAGGCGCTGGCAATCGCCCAAGCAGGAGCACGGCCCCTTACGGGAAGGATTACCAAGCACATTCCTTGCTCCTGCAGGAGAGGGAAAGGGCTTGTGCAAACCAGGAGGTGGCGTGGAGCAGAGGCCAGGGGCTGCTCCTGGGCAGGAGGAAGGAAATTGGCTGCTCTTGTGCAGTTTTTTCCCCTGGCTGCCTGGAGGAAGCGGATGCTGGGTGCAGGGAGCAGGAGGAAGCTGGCATGGCCCTGCCCTGGTGGAGCAGGCAGGATCTTTGCTTTGTTCCCTTGTTAGCTGAGCACAGATCTTGCTTTTGAACTCACACCAGTCACATCCCTAGTTCCTCTAACTGGGTAACAGTTCTGTCTGTGTTTCCCAGGCACCAACCCCTCCATTCTGACCTGCCTTTGGGGTCTGTGAGTGGTGAACTCCCTGTCCAGGTGGGTTAACAGAGGTGTTTCCCTGTCAGAGCTGATTTATAGGGCTGTTTTGTGGGTTTTGTGGCCTAAACTGACAGTTCAGGTGTGATGTTTCCCTGCAGCTCATGTCCTTACCTGGTGTGACTGGCAGGTCCACCACACCCATCATGCTGGGACATCCCAGGGCTTCATTCTGCTTTGTCATCAGGGCTGAAATATTGGGTACTGCAAACCATTGTTGTCTATTAAGTCCTTCCTGGTCTACACAAATTGCCTAGAATTATATTCCTAATTCAGCATTCTTACACTTCTGAGTTTGGGAAGTGGGATAGAACTGGTAGAGGTATTATTTTGCCATCTCTCTTCTGGATAATATCCAATAATATCCCACTCCTGTATGTGACATCCTGAAGTTTCAGCTTCACTGCTGTCAGAGGCTGAAGTGACCTGAGAAGTGCTGGGGACTGACAGGGAGTAACTGCTTTTCCCATTTCCTTACAGGCAATATTTTAGCCCCCCTCAGGATTTTTATATGGATTCCATCAGCAGACCACATTTCTTGGATACAAACTATGCAGCTGTGGACCCCATTGACTTCTTACCAAAAAATGGGGATTTTCCTCAGGTAAGTGCAGAGTTCCTGATGTCTTTGGGGAAAAATGAGGCTTTGAAGTGCTGGGGATTGCTTTTCAGTGTTGCCTTACTGAGGGAAAGTGAAGAGATGGGCGATACATTTGTCCAGCCCTGAGAGGAATTGTGTGCAGTTGGGATCAGTCCTGACACCAAGAATTTGAAAGGTGTCCGTGGTTTGGTTGGAGCTTCTCTGTGGTAAAACAGCTTCTGTCTTTTAAAGGGTTGTTTGGCATAAACACTGGCAGGGCTGGGGGGGTCCTGGATGCAGGAAGGTCTCAGAGTGTAAACTGAACACGCTTCAGACTCTTTGGTTATTTCCCTCCCAAAATCCTCTTGTGCTGCATGTTCTTCCTCACTGGTTACAAGTGGTGGATTCCTGAATAGTGAATATTTCGGGATTACATCAACTCAGTGCCTAGCATTCCAAGAGTGGAGCCAGGTCAGTTTTTGCAGAGCTGAAGTGTGGGAGGAATGAACGGTGACCCGGAGTCGCTCGGCGTCTCTGGGGACCCAGACCTCCCTCACCTTGGGGATCTCTCTGGGTGGGAAGGAGCTTTTTCCATGGAGGTTTTGGAACATTGCACTGGCTTTTGGCAACATCTTATGGTAAGATTAGTCAGTAAAAACTGCATGTAGTTGATATGACAGAGCTGACTTTGGAATAAAGAAGGGACAGGCTGTATCCTTTCTAGGAATTAATACAGTCATTGGTGTCTGCCAGTGTATGTGTTAATTCCCCCCTCGTTGTGTTTTTGATTTCTTGGTATTACTAAAGAGTGGTTTTGTCCCTCCTTGGGGCTCTGATTTCTGCAGGTTTGGATGTGCAGGTGCTGGGGATTTGTGCTTTTTGGGGTGGCCATTGGTGTGGTCCCCCCATCCAGCTCCCCGTGCTTCACATCAGGGACCCACCTGGGCAGCCACTGGGCAGCTGCTGGTCAGGGTTTTCTGGCTGGATTAAACCAGATAAATAATTGAATCACAGGAACATTGATCTCTGCCTCCTGCAGAATTAATTGTGGGAGGAACGAGGCAGAAAGGTGATCTCATCAACTTGTGAGGCCATTTACGGGGCTGTGATGGGAAGGGGAGAGGGGTCCCTACCACAGGTCTCACCTCCAGGTCTGGTGGGGTTTGGCTGATGAGTTCAACGGGAAAACAGCTTAATTATTTCTTTAACTTATGTATTTTCTAGTATCTCGGTGGTCAGTCAGCTTCCTTCCCTGCTGCATCACAGAAATTGATCTCAGCCAACTTGGAGGAGCAGATTTTTGGAGGTTCTCTGTGAAAGGAGATGCTTTGTGTTGGCTGGGTGAGAAAAGAGCAGGAAGCTCTGAGACAAAGCAAGCATGAATGACTTCTGATTCCCAGAGCAAGAAATAATTCTCGTGCTGCTCTTATCCTTTGGGAGAGGAAGCCATGGATGGGAGTGAGTTGATTTTAGGCAAATGGGCTTTTGTTTGGACTCTTTCTTTCTGTAGTGAGACTGCACCTATTGCAGTGTGCCTGAAGGTGTTTTGCCCCCAGTATGGACACAGCAAAGTGTCCTCTGAACCTAACACAGCCAAACCAGTTCCTTCACTGGGGTATTTTACCACCAGGTAGTGCCATGTGCTCCCACAAGGAGCAGAGCAGCTTCATGGTGCTCTCCTGTCCTGTGCCATGGTTTGCCTGTGAGCCCATGCTCTGGTCCCTGGAGATTCCCCAGGTAACAGGGTAGTGATGTGTCACGCTGTGTGTGCTGAAATAGAGGAACAGAGGATCAGGCTTTGTTAGAGCTCTGCTTTCCAAGCTGAAGTTCCCTGCTGGAGTTGGTACCTCTGAGGGCTGGGGTGTGTCTGGAGCTCCCTGAAGCCAAGGAACAGCTCTTGGTTATTTCACCTGTGGGGCTGTCTCTGGAAGGGGAATTTAAGGCTCCAGTCATCCTCTAACAGTTCATTCTGCAGTATGGAGCCCGGTCAATGTTCTTGAACACTCAGCTTTGGACTTGGAGCACCCTGCACAGTCTCTCCTGCTGCTCACTTGGAGCAGGATGCACTGAGCACTGACATGGATGTCATGGATAAACCCCAGGGTTCTCTGAGCCATCAGGCATTGCTCTTCCAGAGAAAAGCTGCAGATCTGCTCACAGGAGCCAGAGTTTGGAGCCTGGCTCTGGTGGAGCAGCAGGTCTCAACCTGGAGACAGTGGTATCAGTCTGGAGCCATCTGGGAGTTTTCTGAAGCTTTTCCAGTCCTTTCTTCAGCAATGTTTTCCACTTTACTGATTTCTCATTGTCCCAGACACCAAATTGTTAAATATTAACATTGGGCTTGGGAAGCTGAAACATGCCATCCAGGAGGGGTGGGAGCAGCTGGCTGGTTCCATCTTTCCAGGTGGCTGTACAGGAAAGTACCTGTCTCTTCCAAACTTTCCTGCTGCCATGGTAGGAGTGGCAAGGGCTGGTCCAACCGTGCCAGACAGAGCAGTGGAGCCCAAGGGGCAACATGAGGAGTCTGCTGCAGGTGCTGGTAAGAGATTCCTGATCCAATCTGTGGTTCTTGGGCAGGCAAAATGGATCAGGTGCTTGTGTGAGGACTTGTGCTGCCTCCACACATGGATACAGGCTGTTCTCTTGGCTTTGCTCTCGTAGCAGAACCCAGAATTTTGAGGAATAATGAAGAAGGATTTGAAAGGTCTAAAGAGCAAATGATTGAGGCATTTGTGTAGCAAACCCTTTCTGTTGGTGGCAGTGATTGTCCATGTGCTGTAGAGTTTGGAGAGCAGGAGTTCTGGTGCTTTTTCCTCTGCCATTGGCATTTCCTCTCATCATCCTTCCATGTTTTGTTTTGGGAGTTCTGGTCCTGCAGAGTGCAAAGGCTGTGCTGACCTGGGGATGCTGAGAGTGGGAATTGCCACATTTTCTAATGGTTTGAGCCATTCACCTTGCTGAGCAGGGAAGGTGCTTCACTGCATGGCCAGAACAGCCTGATGTGAACTTGAATTAGTTTCCTCCACAACAGGGTTCTGGCTTGCTCCTGGGTGATTCATCCTTGCTGATCTGTTGGCATTTTTTATATAAACAAGTGGCTTGAGTGGAGGTTCAGAAAATAGTTCTGGGAGGCCACGTTGGGTCTGACAGCATTTCTGGTCTTGGGAACTGTTGTCTGCAGCCAAAGTCTCATCCCAACCACACGGTGCCATCTCCTTATGGAAAAGTCTACGGGCTGCCCACGTGTCCTTACAAATCACAGTCCTGAGAGAAGCAGGGTTTGGTTTCTATTGCTTCCCTCCCTTCCTGCTGGTTATTCCTGCAGTCCCAGGTGCTGCTGAGTTGGGATCTGGCACTCGTGGGCAGTTCTGCAAAGGCACTGTGGCTGTGGTGGTGCTGTCTTGTGACACTGATGGTGAGAGCTGTTAATTGCCATAATAAAACATTGGATCTGGGAGGGTTTAACTTCTCCTCTGGCCTGTGCTGTCCCTGGGTGCTGTGTCTATCCCCAGACCCTTACAGAGTCAAAGCATCCTCCTCTAGGAGAGCATCCCTGCCATGCAATACCTGCTGCTCTTTACTTCACTGCCCTGGTCAGTTTAGAATTAATTGAAACACAGACTCTGCCTAATTCCTCTGAGCTCTTTGTTATCTCTGGTGGCCTTTGCTGGCAGTCTGTCTTCCTTTTGCCTAATTTTGTGCTGCTTGTGGCTCCAGAACAGGACTTTGCTGAACACACAGAAACCTCCTCTGCTGACTTCATGTGCCCTGAGAAATAAACCTGGGAGGGGGAGCAGCTGCAGGGGAAGGTGCAGCTGGGGACATGGTGGGTGTGCAGGGGACTCTGCAGTTCCTCCTTCTCTCCCCAGTGAAGCAGCTCTGTGCTTTGGGAGGAACTCTGGTCCCCTTCTTAAAATCTGGCTTGTGCTTGGGCTGGAGGGAGGAGGTCAGGTCAGATGGATTTATCCTGTGGGCCAGCAGGAATTGCCTGCTCCCCAGGAAGGCAGGGTCACCTTCAGTCATACTGTAAAGATGCAGTTACAGCCTTGTTTGATCTGCTGTGCTGGATGGGGGCTCCTGACCACACGTGTTAATCATAAACCAGCCCTCTCCTCACCACCAGCCCCTTGCAATCTCCTGTTAATTTTCCTTGTTAAAGCAGGAGGAGAAATTAACCTGCTCTTTAAAAAAGTATTAATTTTTAGAAGTGCTGCAGAGCACAGAGCTGTGGTGATTTAGGAGAAATCAATGCAACAGTTATTAAATTATGTGGAACACTTGGTTGTGGCTGAAACAAAGAGTTTCCTGGAATAAGAAACATCCTCCTGGAACTTCTGTTGCTGTCCTGGAGTTATGTCTGCAGGGAACACAGACATTAAAATCCATTTGCAGGCAGTTACCTGGCTCTTAGCCTTGGGAGAACAAGTGGCTTTGCGTGCTCGTGTCTTTGTTTCTGCACTGCAGGTTTGGGGTTTGGGCTGATGTAATTACACTTCATAACCCCTCTGGCTGAGATACCTGACACATCCTGCAGGCCTGGGGTAAGGAAAGTGAAGGCTGTGGTTATAACAACTCACTGTGCACTGACCAAAGGCTCGGGTGCTCCAGGCATCCTGAGGTGGTTCCCTGGAGGAGGGGAGGTGTAATTTGGGTTTTGAGGTATACTTTGTTGTCAGTGGATTGCAGGAGCCCCCTCAGATGCCTCTGGCCCTGGGGAGAGGGGTAAAAGAACCTGGAGGGCTCAGATATCCCCACCTCATTCTAGTCTTGATAGTTTTCATCTATGTTGCTGCCTCCAAGCAGTGATGTCCACTCCTGGCAGGAGGGATGGAGATCTGCCTTCTGAGGGTCTTGGCAGGCACCATTCCCTGCCTCCTCCCTTGCCAAAGCCAACAAAAGCGGGAAAAGCCGCTCTGAAATGCTCAGTGCTCTTAAAAGTGTTGGTAATAGAATCCAACAGCAGACCACGGGGACATGGTTGAAAATAGATGCTTTAATTCAAAGCAGAGTTGGTCTGAATCAGGGGGTGCAGAAAGTTCCCCAGCACAGCAACTCCCTGGGTTTGGCTGGAAGGGGATAAATCAGATGTGAGAGCTGGAATAATCCTGCTTTCCTTGTCCCTGTCTGTCAGCACATGTGTTCTTGGGTGAATTGTGGGGAGCAGGATTGCCTCTCCCCTCGGACGGGTTGGGAACATTCCAGGTGGTGTTTCCACAGTGGTTTATCTTCCCCTTGGTGATTACACTGCTGTGGTCTTGCAAAATCAATGCAGCAGCCCTGGGTGTCTGCGCCGTGTTCCCACTTCCTCTGGCAGCACAGGTCTCTCATGTCTGCATTTTGCCCCACTGACAGCAAAGGAAGAGGAAATAATCCACCTGCTCTTCCAAAGGTTGCACAGATTGTGAGTCCTTGATTGGCTCCAGCAGGATGTAGTGGTTCAGTCAAGGTCACACAGCAAGTTGCTAATTAAGGCATTTCAGAAATTAATTTGGCTTCTTCACTCCATGCATGTCATTAAAGCACCTGCCCCACAGGCCAGCAGAGCCTGCCCTTAAATACAGCAAATTGAGAGAAAAGCAGCCTTGAGAGCCCTCAGCCTTCTTCATCCCGAGCCTGCTGCCCACAGAAACCAAATTCTGTTGTCACTGTAGCCCCTGCAGGACTTTCTGTGGCTCCCAGGGAAGTGCTGCTTGCAGCCTCCCCTGGGAGGTGAGATGGGTCCTGGGAGCAGGGAGAGCCCAGCACATGCTCCAGCTCCTCCTGGGAGCCCCATCCGTGACTGCAGACCCTGCCATAGCTGCATTTGTGCCAGGAAAAAGGTGTTTTTCTTTGCCATTTGCTTATTGAAAAAACCTCCTGGACTAGGTGTGTTGAAGGTGGAATGTGGATCCTCACTGCTGATGTCTCAGTCCCTCTGGATCCATGGTGCTGCAGAGGGTTCTGCCCTTGGAAACGAGTCCTGCTGCAGATTTTTGCCGTGTGGGTGGTTTTCCAGCCTCAGTACCTGGCGAGTTTTCCTTGGAGGGGTCCATCCTCTTCCTCATCTGATGGCATAAAGCAGAATTCCCTCACTCGACTCTCTCCCCAGAGGGCTTTTCTGCTCGCCTCACTCGAGAGCCTGCTGGGACTTTGTGCCTTCTTTCACTCCAAAGCTCTGCTTGTTTGAGAAGTGCCTGATAAAATGGGATTTTCCAGCTGTTCCCAGCACAAGCCCCCGAGAGGAGTTGTCTCAGCAGTGCCAGCCACAGCAGCAGGCACCGAATGCTGGCTCAAACACAGACAGAGTGAGCTGTGCTCCCTTGAAGCCGTGCCGTGGGTGCCTGCAAGGACTGGGAGCAGGGATGGACAGACTCAGAGCAGCCAGGGCTCCTCTCCCTCCCCATTCCCAGCACGTGCTCTGCTGGGTTTGCTGGGCAAACTGGAACTGACCCCACGGGCAGAGCCCGGCTCCAGGACTGCCACCAGCCCTGCCAGGGAAGAGCAAACAGGAGCCTCCTCTTGCACCCAAAGCAAACACAACAATTCCCAGGGATTTTCCGGAGGGTGATTCATTGGATGATTCCTTTAATCTCCAGTGGTGTTGGAGGAGACCTTCATTAAGTTTACGTCCCTTTCAGATGTCCCTTTTTATGCCTTTTTCTCTTCCTCACCAGAAATTTTGCTTATTTCTGTTACCAGAGCTGTTAAAGGTAAAAGGGACAGCCTTAGAAAGAGAAGGCAACGGTCTCTGGGAAATAACAGTGATCCAGGGAGGAAAGGGAAGAGAATGGGCCGCTCCTTTGGATTTCTAAAGGCACGATTTGGGGTGGGGCAGACACCAGAGACAAAGAGAGCACATGGCTCTTGGGGGGACACCAGCGTGGGAGTACTCCTCATGAGCCTTGTCACTTCACCCGATCCCTGAAATCGGGGCTGGGGGGGTAGGGGCAGGAGGGCAGGACCCCCAGCCCAGAGCAGGGGCTGCCAGGGGGACAAAGTCTGGCTTTGGGTGGCCGGGGAGAGGCTCTGCAGAGCCCGGCGCTGTTTACTGTGCTCTGTGGTTGGATTACACCACGTACAGTAATTCTCCTCGCACTGCCAGTAATTTCACTGACTTACCAAGCAGGCATCATTTCCTGAAAGTCAGCCCTGGACTTAGAGGAAGTAAGAGCCCTCTCGTCGTGACTAAACAGTCTATGCAAATCTCCGGGCTCAGGACGGCTCTGCCGGGCCCTGAGTCTCCATTTTCCCTCCTCTGCCCTGCTGCATGTTGGCTTTTAAAGCCCCCCGATGAGCCCCGGCCGTGAATGGACCTTTCTCCACTTTGCGCTGAGCACCCTCCCCCTGCTGCTGCCTCCCGCGCCGACAGCCCCCCGAATGCTGCTCTAAAATGTCCCAAATGCAGTTCTGGCTGAAGTTCCCATCTCTCTACAAGGTAAAGCCTCATTTTTTAACTGGGTCTTTCCTCCTCCTCTGTGGAATTCCTCGCGCGTTTGGTCGCCGGGGCAGTTGTGCAGTGGCTGCAGAGTTTTGGGAGTGATACCTCTCCATGTTGGGTACTGGGAATAGATTTTTTTTTTTTTTGTCCCAAAGATGTGATTTCTGTTTTGCTGGAGCCTGCATTGCTGGATGCTATTCAGTCAGTCAGAACTCGGTCGCTGAGTGTAGAATTTGGAGGGAAGGAGCTCTCTGAGGATTGATCCGTGTGTTTGTGTAGGTGTGATGGCTTTGAGGTCTTTTATTTCCAAAGTTAATGTGGGGTGAAGAAAGCAAGGGGAGCACCATCCAGCCAGAGCTAAACCCTCCACACTGTCAGTTTATTGTCCCAAATTTAGACAGACTTTGGGGTTTGGCAGCTGAAAGATTTTATGGTGATCATCTGCAGCTGCTGCTTCGGTCACTCCTGAATAATAATTTTTTTAATCTATGACTTTTGAGGTGCCAAATCTCTCTTGGCTGGCAGTGTGGCTGTAATAATGGGTGTGTATTTGGGTGTATAGATAGAGTTTTGGGTTTTTAATAAAACCCCCTCTTCACTGTGTGCTCTGCAGCGCAGTCATCCAGAGCTGCTCTGCAGACACCGTTTCCTCAGTGTCTGGATTGTGAGAAAATAAACCTTTTCTATTGATGGCTTGATGGAAAAAAAAATATTTTTAGGATGCTTGTTCTGTCTGTATTTAGACTTCACCTGTTCTTTCATTATTTTTAACACTTTGTTTTGACTGAGGAAGCTGAGCTGTTCCCAGGGGCATGGAGAAAGATCAAATGTCTGGGCTGGGGTACCTTGATTTTTTCCTGATCTTTTCTAGGGAGATAATGTGTCATAATCTCAGTTTTGGGATAATGACAGGAGTACTGTGTGCCACAGTAGCATCAGGTTGTCCTCTGCTCTGAGACCCACCTGCAGCTCTGCCTCCAGCTCTGGGTCTTTGGCCCAGGAGAGGCCTGGACCTGCTGGGACCAGTCCAGAGGGTGCCACAGAGATGCTGAATTCCAGGAATAAGATTTATGTAAAAAACAGTTGCAGAAAAAGTATCTGAAATAAAGATCCTGCCTCTCAGGACAACTTCCATCTGGTGCAGAAATTCGACTTCCACTGAAACAGAAGTGCTGTTACTGTAGAACCTCACATTTCTAATGAGAAAAAAACCCTTAAAATTCTGATTAATCCATCTGAAACAGGGACAAAACTACATGTTTCAAACCCAGTGACTGAGCTGACGCTCACTACAGGCTTTTGGTTGAGGTGATGATCCTTCTTTTTCCCTGAGGTCACCAAGGCAGCTGCTTCCAGCAGAATATAAAGCAGGCATGGTTTGTACTGGCTGTGGTTATCCATGGCCTTGTGTTAAACAATTACCCTGGGTTTGGTAAATTTACAGAGGTGGTGGTGGTGGAAGTTCTTGGGGTGGGGAAGCTGGCAGGTGATTAACTTTAGTGCTCTTTAGATAATGCAATTAGTTAAGACAAATGAGAGATTCTGGAAGTTTGTGACTAATGCCTGGAATGCTGGCAGAGGATGGGATCTCTGCATCACTTCCAGGAGGAGTATTGTCCTCCCTTTGCCTTGGAGGCTGGTTTCCTCTCCCCAGTTCAGCCCAGGGGTGGGGCTGGAGCCTTCCCTGGGGATGGAAGGGTCTGGGTGGCATTTGCTGGAGTGTCCTGGGCTGGGTCATGAGGCTTTCCCATATCCTGTTGCTATTCCAGCCCAGCCCTTGCCTATTGTTGGGAGCCCAGTGGCCACTCTGTGCTGCCCCACAGCCACCCCTGCCATGACATGGGTGTGCAGATGTTTCCTACTTCCCCAGCCTCTGTCAGTGCCCTTTGCAGGTGAACAAACCCTGCTTGGAAGTGTCTCAGCAATGGGACTGGGTGGGATCTGGGACCATTGGATCCTGCACAGGCTACTCACTCTGACCCACCCAAGTGTTCTGCTTTCTGGAGTGTGAAAAGGAGTCCAGGGATCCTTTAATTCCAAGGTGATAAATCTGGGTGCCTGATCAGTCTCTGGATGCCTTGATTTCTGGGTAATCCTAAAATAGCCACAGAAATATCAGGAGCAGGAGCTGCCCAGGAAGTGCTGCCTGCCCTCCCTGAGTCTTTAGGTCCACCAGTTGGTAACTGAGGAATCCAAACTCCCCACATCACACCTGCCATTGCTGGAGTGCTTCCAGCACCTGCACTGATGGCTTTAGGGCACCCTGGCCAAATGAGACATCCCAGAGAAGAAGGGGAAAGGAATGTGTCCCAGTGGTTTAAACACTGCAAGCCCATAACTTTTGATAGCAAACGGGTGGGGGGGGTCTGACCCAGCTCTTGGCCTGAAGCCCTTGGGAGCAGCACAGCCAGGCTCAGCTGCTCGTGGGTTTATGTCAGGCAGGGCTAAGTGACTTTTAAGAGTCTTTGGCTGCCTTTCTGCCTGTAGTGGGAAATTGGCCCTTTACTGGAAGTGAGCAGTGATTCCTCCTGCACCAGCCCCTGGCAGCAGCCTGTTGGGTTAGCCTGGAGCTCTGGCTGGGTTGTGCTGACACAGCTGTGAGGAGCCACCCGTGTTGGCAGCATCTCTAGGCCACCAAGACAGACCTGTTGGTCCATTTACCCTTCCTCACTGACAGGCTCATCTCCTGCCAGACCTCAGTGTTTGGTGCTGGAAATACATTGCTCTTAATTAACAGCAAAGTTTTTCTGCTTTGACAGAATTTGAAAACGCTATTTGGTGTGGGAGGAGGGCTGAGGTGATGGGATGGAGCTGGGGAAGGGGCAGGGTCTGTGCCACAGTGAAGAATGCAGGGCAAGAAGTGCTTATTGGCTCTTGGTTCCCTGAAATAGGGAAACCAGGCATGGGCTTGATGTTAGTGAGAGGATTGATGGCTCTTTCTGAGCCAAAGTCTGTGTGACTCAAACCAACAGCATCACTGGGCTGGCACCAAATAGAACAGTTTGCAAACCATCCAGCCCAGCCACCAGAGAAAGAGCAAGGGCAGAGCCTGGTCCCTGTTGCTGAAGCATGTTCCTTTCCAGGCTGGGGCTGGCCCTTGGGAAGAGGATTGGTAGATCTACCTGGATTTACCTAGATTCAAATCCAGGTGACACCAGCACTCCTTCCCCTGCTTCTGGCAGCCTCGTGTGCGTAGAACCTGCCAGGAGGAGAGGGATGTTTCCCACAGGCTCCAGCTAGTGCTGCATGGAAAATTGCAGTGAGACAGCCACGCTGTGATTGGTGTAGCTGGGTCTCTGGGGGCCCCTGCACATGAATGAAATCCTCGAGTCCTTTTTGGGGTCAAGGTGAAGCCTTTGCACCTCTCAGCAGCCTTTTTTAATCAAGCACAAAGTGGAGTTGAGCGATGCCTCGTTGGATGCTCCTCTCTCTCCCAGTCCATGGTGCAGGGATGTGCACAGCCCAAATCAGCCTTGACTGTGTACCCACACTCCTGGCCAGGGCTTTTCCTACTTTTTCAAGAAACAGATTTTCAAACAGCACCACAGAGCGTGTCCTCAGTTCCAGGTTCATTTCTGGGATCTGTGGAGCGCAAAGCAACGGAGACGCTCATTGAGCAGAAAGAAATTAGAAAGAAATTAGCCACTGCTGGCTGAGTGAGGAAGGAGCTCTCTGGTCTCATCCTGCCTCCTCCAACCATGGCTGTGTGTTCCAGGATTCTTCATACCTCGATGAGCTCTCCAACAACAACTCCCTCTTCTCGTCCCCCGCGGATTCCCTGTCGGACATCGCGGATCCCAAGGACTTCCTGCCCGCCGACAGCCTGAGCCACGTGCCAACGCTCTGGGATGTGAACACGCCGCAGCAGAACCAGATCGAGGTAGGGGCTTGTCTTGGTTTCCAAAGACAGGTGTCTGCTAAGTGTTAGGAAAATTAATCCACAAACATCAGAGGTTTGTGTTCAAAAAGGAAACAGAGGGGTCCTTTGACTTTATTCGAATAAAGGGAGAGGCCGTGGGGCATTCCCCTGGGATCTCTCAAATTTTTGGAGGATGCAGCCTCCTTTTTATCCTAATTTCCCTTCTCTCTTTCCGCATTGACTGAGGTACTTGAGAGGTACAGACTTCCTGATACGCCTGGTACCAAAGATTTCCCTCTAAAGTACAAACCTCCCTTTTAATTTTTAATTCTTAAGGAATTTAGGAGTTTTTCTTCCCCATTGTTTCTTTCATCTTTCAATGTCTAATTTCATTTATCAGCAAACCTAAGGTTTATTTGTAAAAGCAAATATCTTTTTCCATTCATCAATCAGTGGAATCCCTCCCATTGTTTCTTTTATCTCCCAGTGCTAGTTTTATCTACCAGCAGACCCACAGCTTGTTTGTAAAGACAAATCCACTATTCCTCTCATGAGGAAGGCAGGAACCTCCCCTGAAATGGAAAATGTAAACCCCCTCCCTCCGAATTGCTATAAATTTTAAATTAAGGGGGGCTCTCAGGCAAAAATATAGGAGCAGGAATAACAGTTCTTTACTAGGGAAGAAAATAAAAAGATAAAATAAACAATGCAGTAAACTAAAAAAACACTGACAGAGTCAGAGCACAACCTGACACCCTGCTGGTCAGGGTGCTGGTAGCAGTCCAATTGGAATGGTGGCTGCAGTCCTCCTGGAGTGTCAGGTGTGGTTCTGCTGGAGCAGGGATCCTGCAGAAGGGTGCAGTCTTCCTCTGAAGATCCAGTGGAAGAAGCAGCTGTTCCTCTGGGAAATCCAGTGGAGAAGCTGTTCTGGCGTTCCAGAATCTCAAGATTATATCCGGGTAGGAATGCTTGGCTCCTCCCTCTGGGCAGAGCATCTCCCAATGGATTCTGTAGCTCTTATCAGCCATGCAGGGACATTCCATAGCCTGTTATCAGCAGATGTCCCCCCAGAGGGAGGAGTGGTTGTGGAAGAGATAAGGAAAACTGCCCAGTGAGCAGAAGACAACTGCCATCCAGATGGCAAAGAGAATACAATTTGCTTGGCAATCTAGGACAGGGCTGCTCCTTTCCCATCCTCACAACAGACAGGAAGTACCTCAGCCTTCATCCCATGGGGGTTTTAGCAAGGAATTAAGAATCCAGCCCAGTTCCTTTGGGTGAAGTTTGAGGTGTGGTGATGTTATTTCGCTGTTGCCAGCTTCACTGGTGGAGGCAAGGGGTGAAGTGGTGTTAAGTGTCCTGGAAGCAGGAGGGGATCCCCTCTCAGAGGGATTCATGCACTCTTGCAGGGTGCAATGCAAGGCAGTAACTCTTTCTCCTGGCAGCCGTGGCAGGTAGGTGCATCCTGTGGTGGATCCATCCCTAAAACATCCAGCAGGTCCAGGGTGCTCGGGAGTGCTGAAGGGATGGACTCCAGGAAAACTACCCTGACATGGATCATTAACTTCCCCCCTCAGCAGCACCTTTTGTTTGTTCACCAGGGTAAATAGTTCAGTAACAATGACTAAATAACTGTCTCAAGACTCACCATTTGTGTTTACTTTGTGAGTGCAAGTCCCTGCAAGAGTTTTCTGGGGTGCAGCAGCTCCTTGCAGTCCTTCAGCATCACCTGACTGTGGGCATTTTTGGGCATTTTCACCAGCCTTCTGCTCTCTGCTCTGCCTCAGCTGGGGGACTGACATGGGCACCACTGGCACCAGCTGACTGGAGGTTGTTGGAGCCACATCATCCTCTGGATCTGGATCTGGGTCTCAGCTCTTGCAGTGTCTGTCCATCTGTGCCTCACATTTCCACTGTAGGTCATTCTCTTAGGAAAAACACCCAAAGTGGCTACCCCAGGAGGCAACTGGGGCAATCACTACTACATTTTGAGGCTCTGTGTGCTCAGTTTCTCTGACTCTGCTTCCCCGAGCAGCCTGCAAGCCTTGGGCCAGTTGGAACTTGCAGTTTGAGGCAGCAGGAAGAGAGCTGAGCTATTGGAATGCAAGAAATGGCTGCAGACATCCCAGGCTTGCAAACTGGATGGTTAAAAATGCTGGAGAGCAGATGCATCTTCCAGGACAGAGGAGCCATGTGCCACATTGCTCCTGTTCTCATGTTATTGTTGGGTTTTTATGTAAAAGACTAAATCCCTGCAGAAATGGTTCTGTGGTGAGCTCTTTCCAATCATGTGAACTCTGGTTGAGACATTCAATGCCTAGAAAATCCTGGGGTTCTGTGTCTGTGGAGTGGACAACAAAAACTTACTGGGAAGTGCTGTTCTAAATCCAGCATGAAGAAAACAAGGGGGAAATAAACGTTGTGTAAGTGTGAGACTGACTTGTGTGACCACAGCAGGATCTCCAGCAGAGTCCTTGTCCCTGTGCTGTTCCTTGTCCCTGTCCCATGCTGTTCCTCATGCCCTGCCCTCTACCCTTGTGTCCTGCTGAGCTCTTGGGCTCAGATAAGGCCAATTAACTCCTTGGAATTCCATTTATAAACGACTTCCTTTGGAAAGGAATCTCCAGCTAATTTTGAATGTTGTCTTATCTGTGTTTGCTGAAGCAGTTGGGGCAGGGTTGCTGCTTTTTTTGGGCTGTTTTTTAACTGAGTAACGTTTCCTGAGGTGGTGTCAGTGAGGTGCCTCATGGACAGGAGATTTTGGTTTCATTATTGTGTGGAAGTGGCACCTTGTACTGGGGCACTGGGTAAAAGTACTGCCAGTTTGATTCACCACTGGCCTCTGCACACTGGTGTGGGATATCAGCAGCTTTGATAATCTTGTCCCTCTCCACATCACCACACCATCATAGTTTTCCACAGAATTGCAAGAATTTTGGCTTTTGAGCAGCCAGAGCAGTCACTAAGCCACAGTGATGGAACATCCATCACATTACACCCTGATTCCTGTGATCCAGAACATCACTCATCTGTGGCTGTGCAGCCAGTTCTGACCCACAGTCCACTGCTGGGTTATCAGGAGTGTAGTTTTTCTAGAACTTTTGTCTCAGAGACCCAGACAGAGCAGGAACATCAGTCTCTGACAGTTCTGATACGTGGGACATCCCAGGAGCCATGCTGGATGCATCCCGGGGGAGACCCATCTGTGGATCCCAGGTACAGGAGCAGCCTTGTACTTTGTCCTCTTTAAAAATAAACATTCCTAGCTCACTGAGAATCCCTGGATTAGTGCTGAAGCTGGAGGTGGTTTGGGATCAAAGTGGAAAGGGCTGCACACAGAAGTGCCTCTGTGTGCCAGTGGGGAGAGCTGTTATCCCAAGGAAAGGAGCTGTATCCAGTATGTTGGCACTGTTTATCACTCAGGAATGGGCAGAGAGGGAAGAGCTGCTACCCTGTGAAATATTTGCAGGAGCAACAGACAAAACAGCTTTGATTGTAATGGAGTTGTGAAATAACCTTTTAAAAATAGTCCCTGTCATACATTGTGTTTTCTGTCATCCATCTCACACATTCCCAGTGTTTTTAAGGCTGGGAAGCACAGCCCAGCCTTGGAAGCCTGTGACTGGAATTTGAGAGCTGCTGATGCAGTTTTTTATTGCTCATTCACAGTATGTTCAAGATGTGAGCAGCCTTCTCCCAGCTCAGAACCCAGGGGAGGGATTTACACAGAGAGGTTGGCTTGGCAGCCACGTGGGACTGATTCCCTTCCCAGGGAAGTCACTGCAAGGTGGGACAAAATGGAGAATAATGCAGAGGAGAAAAAAGTGGAGTAAGAGTGAGACTGTGATTGTGCAATTGTTGGTCTCTCTCCTACTTCCAATCCTGTGCTCTCATGGATCTGTGTTTCTCTTCTCTGGATGTCCTTAGCACAGAGGGAGGAGAAAATCAAACCAGGAGGTGAGGGAGGGTAGGGAAAGGCAGGAATTGTACAGGTGGATGATCCATCTCCCACTGCAGCTCCTGCTCCCCCGTGCTTTGGCCCTCACAGCACATTCTCACCTGTGTGGGTGGTTTTCAAATGCCCCCAACAGCCAAGGTTCCTGTTGCTTCTTCTGCAATTCCTGAGGTGGAATGCTGAGTGCCAAAGCTGGGTCAGGATAGCAAAGGTTTGTACTTTGGGGATTTCTGTGATGCAAACTCAGCTTCCTGCTGCTGGAGCTTCGAGAGCACATCCTGCCCTTCCAGCAGCTCCTGGCCCTTCTCCTGTCTGAGACCAAACTGAGCTTGGATTTGTAGGTGGGGATGTTTCACCTGCTCTCCAGATTTGCTGGCACTGAAAACACTTGTTCTGTCCAGCTTCCTTCTGGTAATTCTGACTCAGGCTTCCAGGAATGGAGGGTGGGTTTTTTTTCTTTCTTCTTTTTATTTTTCTTAAATTTTATTTAAAAATAGGAGTGTTTATCCCCAAGAACTTCCCATCTTTCTCTGCTGCTGGTGGAGCCTGGGTCTGTCATTGAGCCTGGCGCTCTGAACAGGCTGTGAACTTGGAGTAGTGCTGCTCCTGGAGCTGCTGATTGTTTTGGATGCCAGGAGCTGCTGGCCTGACCTTGCTCTCTGTCGGGAAATTCCAGGGTGAATTTGTGTGGGAGCAGAAAAAGGATCTCCTCAGCCTGGAGTATCTTAGGAGCTCTCTCTCGTTGTGCAGTGTCTTGGGAGCTCTCTCCTGAAAAGCTGCATGGTCTGGGGATCACAGTGTCCAAGGATCTTTGTTGGTGCATCTCCATGTTTGCCCTTCCTCACCTGCACGCTCTGTGTTGCAGCTGTTCTCACCCAGCACTCCGTTCCCTGGCCTGAACAGCTCCAGTGACCACGTTCCTGCTGTCCCCAACACCCCACTCCTCATCAGCTACCAGGTGAGAGCCACGCTGGCCTCAGCGGGATGCTCCTGGTGACATCCCAGTGCTGGGGGGAGCAGTTGTGACCTTTTTCCCTTCAGAGGGAGTGAGACAAGAAGCTCACAGACAGGCACAAGTCCCTGCCCTTTCCAAGAAGTGTGTTACATTTCCCAGAGGGGAACCTTGCTGTGTTAAGGGATTCTTTGGGCTCTGAGGACTTTGCTCTCTGCTGTGGGCACAGTGCTGGGTGTAAAGCTGGGCCAGGTGCCCGCTCAGGGCAGGTTGGGCAGGGTTCACATGACCCCCGAGCCCATGCCAAAAGTGCTGCAAGCATCTTTCCCCAGTTTGGTGAGAGCCAGGCAGCTTTTACAGCCCCTGGGGTGGGCTCCCACTGATGGCTTTCCTTAGTCTGGGAATGAGGTGGGTTGTGTTCAGGGGGATGGTTTCAGTGGCAGTTTGAGGCTGGGCACAGCACAACACATGTCTGTAGCTCAGCAAGAACATTAACATTGTGTCAATGCTGTTTTCTTCAGTCTCAGGCTCCTGCAGAGGAGGAAGATGAAGGTGAGGAGGAAGAAACAGAAGAGTTGGGGCAGACAGAGACGTATGCAGAATATATCCCTTCAAAGTGTGAGTGTTGCCTTGGGAAGTTCTGTTCACTCCATTGTGGACCAGCCTAATTTAATTGTGTGTTTGCTGTGGCACCTCCCAGGCTTGTGGTTTTCTAGGGAGAGCTCTACAGTGCCCTGGGCTCTGGCTGGGTGATGAGCTCTGGGAGTAAAGACCTCGAGTGACCTGTGTTCTGTTGTCATTCAGCCAAGATTGGGAAGCACCATCCTGACCTGGTGGTTGAGACGAGCACCCTGTCCAGCGTCCCCCCACCTGACATTACCTACAGCCTTTCCCTGCCCTGCTCTGTGGCTGACAAAGGCTCCCTGTCTGCACTACAGCTGGAAGCCATCATCTATGCCTGCCAGGTACCTCCTGCACCTCAGGTGTCTCACACCTGAAGGAAAACGCCTCTTGCAGGGACAGGTGTTCACGTGTGTTTTAAAATGACTGTAATTTGGGTGATGAAAGTTCTTTGGCATTTTAAATGCCTTTTGAAGGATTATTTGAAGCTGGGGTCTTCTTTGTGGTCTGTTTCCCAAAGAGGCAAGAACCTTGAACTTTTCTTGCAGAGGGTTTTACATTTGGGGGGGCCTTTTCCATGAACTGTCACTTGTGAGCTTGATCATGACTCCTGCTGCTGTTCGGCTGAGCAGTGCACGTGCATCTGTGGGTTGTGTGAAAGGGTTAAGTGGTGCTCACATCAGAGCTCTTAGCAAAGGCAAATCTCATTTAATTTTCACTGCTGTTCTTGATTTTGCAGCAACATGAAGTTTTATTGCCCAATGGGCAGCGAGCTGGGTTTCTGATCGGGGACGGTGCTGGAGTCGGGAAGGGCAGGACCGTCGCAGGCATCATCTTTGAAAATTATCTTAAAGGGAGGAAAAAAGCTCTGTGGTAAGTTGTTGGTTTTTTTTTTTCCTCTTTTCCCGTAAGACCTTGGAGTTAGTTTGGATCTGGAAGTAAGGAATTCTTTAGTGCTGATGTTGGCTTTAGAGTTGAGTCATGCTGTGGCCTTGGGTAAGTCATTTCCACCTCTTAGTGCCTGACTGCTGCCTGTGAAATGGGAATATTCCCCCTGCAGCAGGGATGGGGAATGAGTCACTGTGAAATAGCAGGTTTTGTGATCTTTGGGGTGAGATGTCAAGCCTGGCCCTGCTCTCCCTGGAGTCGTGAAGGGTTGTTCCTGGGTGCAGAGCCAGGAATAAGGGGCTTTGCTGCAGATCACAGCCTGTGCCGAGGGGCAGATGGGCTGTCAGATCTCACCCCGGGGGGTGTGGGCTGTGGCAGATGTGAAAACTCTGCACAACTCCTCCTGCTTTAATCAGAGCTGTTAATCACTGTGTGCTCTGACTCCCTGGGGACATACCCAACCCAGACTCCCGGGGGCATACCCAGCCCCAACTGCTGGGGGAGATAAGCAGCCCCAGGAGGAGATAACCACCCCACATCTCCTTCACAGGTTCAGCGTCTCCAATGATCTCAAGTACGATGCTGAGAGGGACCTGAAGGACATCGAGGCCTCCCACATTCCTGTGCATGCTCTGAACAAGGTAGGAGAGGAGCTGCACTGCTGCTCTGGGAATCAGCTCCCAGGAGCAGTTGGAGGCTCTGGCTGAGCACGTGGAGCAGGACGAGGCTCAGGCAGCAGCAGAGCCTCTGTTCCCTCCTCCCAGCCACCTCTTCCCACTCAGGGCTCCAGCTATTTTTATTGTGGAGCTGCACAGGGAGCACAGAGCTGTTCCCTGCAGGGAGTGGGAAGTGTCTGCAGGCAAGTGCAAATACAGCAGTACTGGAACCTTCTTCATTCCTAAGAAATCCTGTGGAGAGAACAGCTCTGTGAGATGTGCTCTGCTCTCCTGGGCCAGCCTTTCCCAGTGCTGGTTCATGGAATCACTTCTCAAAGCTGTAGGGAGAACAGAGATTCCTGGACTGCTGGTTTCTCTTGTGGCCTGTGGTCAGATCTCTGTCCAGTGTCTTCCAGTTCACTTAAATCCTCTCCTCTGGTTTTAATGGTATTGAACAACCAGCTCTTACAAAGTCCATAGAAGCCACAGGTGTTTGACACCTCTGCATGTGCTCCACTAAGAGCATGAAAGGGATTTTGTGTTCAGCCCCAAAAGACTTCAAATGGAACTTTCTTCAGCTTGGGACCAAGCCTTTTCCCCTTGTACTTCATTAATGTGGGACCCATGGCAGCGATACAGGCAACAATCTCAGCTGGTCAAAGAGAAAATTATTTTCTAGAAGGAATTAAAACAGACAGGAAGGGTCAAAGACTCTAAACTGTTGCTTAAAAAAAGGAAGCACTTTTTTTGCCAGAAAATCTATGTCCTTGCACGGTCCCCACAGTTCACTGCAGGCTTCCAGATGTGTTGACACGTTGGCTGGGGCACTTCTCCAGGCATTTACAGTCCCTGTCATCACAATATTTCAGTGCCAAACACAAATGCTGAAGACATCAGCTACCGAGAGCTTTTTGCCTGTTCTGAGCTCAGACTGGGATTTGTTCTCAGAGCAGGAATGTGCATCCAGCACGGGGCCGCGGCACGGAATGTGGGCAGGGATGGGTGTGACATGCTGGGGACAACAACCACAGTGTGTGTGTGCTCCTGCTCTTCTTCCTGCAGATTAAATATGGTGACACAGCTACCTCAGAAGGAGTCCTCTTTGCCACCTACTCGGCGCTGATCGGTGAAAGCCAGGCCGGGGGACAGCACAGGACGCGCTTAAAACAGATTTTGGAGTGGTGCAGAGAAAACTTTGAGGGAGTTGTATCCTTAAAAAAAACCAAGAGACAAAAACTGGAGAGAGAGAGGAACTGCTGCTTTTAATTGTGCTTCAGCAGGGAACAAAGAGCCTGGGGCCATGTGAAGTCAGCTGTGGGAGCAGCCCAGTGCCTTCAGGAGACAGGAATCCCCCACACTCAGATCTTCTCCTCCTCCTGCTCCTCCTCATCCAGGATGTAGTTAAGAGGAGGAGGGGAAGAAGCAGCTGGGATTAACCTTTTCAGCATTCCTCTCCTTCTGTATTACAAGACACACCTTGGAGGTGAAGGGAGAGGGAGGGGTGGATGACTTTGGATCTGAAGAGCACAGGGCTGGGCAAACCCAGCAGATTCCATGTGTGGGCATGAGTCAGTCCTGCTGATACTGGGACAGGTTGTTCAGTTGCTTGGAGGAGACTAAGTTCTATTTTCTGTCTGCTCCTATCCTCTGGATAAAAATAGATCCTTTTCCCTTAACTGACACTCCCCTCCAGATTGTGTTTGATGAATGCCACAAAGCCAAAAACGCCAGCTCTACCAAAATGGGCAAAGCAGTGCTGGACCTGCAGAACAAGCTGCCTCGAGCAAGGGTTGTCTATGCCAGTGCCACAGGTGAGCTGCTCTGCTCACTCTGTGGATGTGAGAGTGGCAGAGGTCCCCTCTGACCTGAAGGGGCACCCTGAGGTTGAGTGTGTGTGAGATTCTGCAAGGAGAAGCCAGTGGTGCTGCAGGGCTAGAGAGGAGCTCAGCGTGCTGAGATCTGCCCCAAGCCCCATCACTGATGTTACTTGTGACTTCTTGGTGGGTCAGATTAATTTCTGTCCAGTTTAGCTTGTTCCTGGCCAGCTGTTCCAGCTGCTTTGTGATGTTTACCCACGGAATGTAGGGAGGGCAACATTTGGAAAGATCTCCAAAGGCACAATGGCAAATGACAACCTCTTCAGAGATCTCTTCACTTGAGTCACAACTATTCCCAAGTGCTGTGGGTTTGCTGACATTGATTTCTGTCCCAACAGGTGCCTCAGAGCCAAAAAACATGATTTACATGAGCCGCCTGGGGATCTGGGGGGAGGGAACCCCATTCCGAGCCTTCGATGAGTTCCTGCACGCCATTGAGAAGAGGTGAGTCCTGTCCAGCCCTGTGCATGTAGGCACCTTGTGGGGGACGTGGTGGGCAGCATGAGCTGGGCTGGGGCTGCTTCTGGAGAGGCTCCTGCCCTGTGTTGCCCCAGAGCAGAGGGAAGGTCCCACAGCTGGGGCTCAGAGCTGGGGCTCACAACTGGGGTTGACAACGGGGGTTTAGAGGTGGGATTCAAAACTGGAGTTCCACAGCTGGGGTTCAGAACTTGTATTCAGAACTGAGATTCAAAACTGGGGTTCCACAGCCGGGGTTCACAGCTGGGATTCAAAACTGGAGTTCTACAGCTGGGATTCAGAACTTGTATTCAGAACTGGGATTCAAAACTGGGGTTCCACAGCCGGGGTTCACAGCTGGGATTCAAAACTGGAGTTCTACAGCTGGGATTCAGAACTTGTATTCAGAACTGGGATTCAAAACTGGGGTTCCACAGCTGGGGTTCGCAGCTGGGGTTCTGACGCTGTTGAGTCAGGGACAGAATGAAAGGCTCCAGTCTTCAGAAGGTGAATCAGAAGGCCATTTAATAAAGGTAGTGGGTCTTTTATAGTGTGACTTGCTAAGGTGAGACTTGATTAGTCTCAAAGTAAAAACCTCTCACACTAATGGTTAACTATGAATAGCACACTCTGGAGAACCATATCTGTAAACAAGGTTTGCAGAAAGAGAGATAATAATTGTTTTAATTCTTTTCTCTCAGTTTCCCAGTCTCAGCCTGGGAGAAATTATCTCTGTTCTTTCCTTGACTGAACTGAGAATATCCACAGGGTTCCAAAGCTGGACCCACAGCTGGGGTTCAGAGCTGGGGCTCCAAGGTGGGTCCCACAACTGTTGTCCTCTTCCAGGGGAGTTGGCGCCATGGAGATCGTGGCCATGGACATGAAGGTCAGTGGGATGTACATTGCCCGGCAGCTCAGCTTCACTGGGGTGACCTTCAGGATTGAGGAGATCCCTCTGGACGAGCAGTACAAGGCTGTCTACGACAAGGCAGCCAAGCTGGTGAGCTGGGCCCCTTGTAGTGGGAGGCTGGGGTCTGACCCCTAAATGTGGCCATGACTTCAAACACAGGAAGGAAAAGAGGTACACAATGCTCAGCTGATGTAATAAAAGAACTTAGACTTTTTTGCTTCCATTTGGAAGTTCCACATTTGCAAACCAGATCTGCATCGTGCTGACGGAGAGGATGACCAGTGCTCATTCAGCCCAATGCACACTGATTTTAAATCAGATTATCAACCTTCAGACTGTTCAGATCACCTCCTGTGTGGCAGGAATGACAACGAGAATTACATTAACTCATTCTTCTTGCTGTTATCTGCAGTGGGCAGAGGCCTTGATGGTGTTCCAGCAGGCAGCTGACTGCATCGGGCTGGAGTCTCGGAAGTCGCTGTGGGGTCAGTTCTGGTCGGCGCACCAGCGCTTCTTCAAGTACCTCTGCATCGCTGCCAAGGTGCGGCGCCTCGTGGAGCTGGCCCAGGAGGAGCTGGCCAGGGACAAGGTATGGCAGCAGCACCCACCAGCCTCAGCTGGGCTTTTGTGTAGTCTGCAACCAAAGGGAGTTAATTGTTGCTCGGCTTGGCAGCCGGTCCGAACCTCTTTAAGGCTGAATTTCTCTCCAGAAGGGCAGTGGCTGGGTTCTGGGAATGTTCCCAGTGAATGATGCTGGGGAGTTAAGATGGTCTCGTTTCCTGAGGTGTTGCCTGCTGTTTGTGTGGGCTGGGGGGGGATTCTGGGTGATGTTCAAGGCCAAGTTGGATAGGGCTTGGAGCAACCTGGTCTAGTGATGTTGTCCCTGTCCCTGGCAGGGGGTTGGAATGAGATGAACTTTAAGGTCCTTCCACACCAAACCAGTCTGTAATTCTACAATTCTAGAACAGGTACCAAACCCTTCACGTCAAGTACAGCTCTGTCCTTTCTTCTGTCTGGGTGTACCTTAGAGATTTCAGGCAGAAACTTCCCAGCACAGTCAGTGAGGTTCTGTGCTCAGTGTCCCCCTGTGTGGGGTCAACACAGGGGGGTCTTGATGCTGAAATTTGAGAGATTCTTCCTCAGGAACCCTGCTACGGGTCCAGCATGGACTTACCTGGACCAGGGGCCAAGGGGAGATACCTGGACCTGGAAATGCCTCGAGCCTGTGGCAGTGCAGCTGCCCTGGCATCTCACTGTGTCATCCCTCATGTCCCACATCACTTGTGTCCCCACAGTGCATTGTCATCGGCCTGCAGTCCACGGGGGAGGCTCGCACCAGGGAGGTCTTGGACGAGAACGATGGGCACCTCAACTGCTTTGTCTCTGCTGCAGAGTGAGTTAAAAATCCCTGTTTTCCTTTGTGGGGTGTGTGGGAGGAAAGCTCTGCCCTGGGGCACAGAGCACTGGCAGGTCTTCAAATGCAGTTTGGTGTCACCTCCCCCTGTACCGCAGAGGGGACACTCAGGTGGGTCCTTGAGGCACTGTAGCTTCAGTGGGACTGTATGAGCTACATGCTGGATTTTGAAGTCTCCCATGGATTTACAGGAAGAGCCTGATCCTACTCTCTACACACATAAAAGAATTGTCAGAAAGAGCCAGAATTGTAGCTCAGAGGTAGTTTGTGTTGATCTGGCTCTGAAAAATGAGGCTGTAGACACAGAAGAAATGAGCAAGAGAATTTACTGTGATGGCAGACGCTGGGATGATGCTGTGAGGTGGTGTCAGTGGGGCAGGGGGTGGTCTGAGGAGTTTGCATCCACCAGTGTTATCTTTTAGCTCGTGTATGAAGCAGGACCAGTGTCCTGGCTGTGTGGCTGTTGTTCCCAGCTAACAGGAGAGCTGCCTGTGCCAGGAGTGAGCCAGCAGCAGGACTTGTGCTACCCATTCAGCAGAGAGGAAGGCTCCTGCTCCCCCTCCTTCCTGCAGCTTCCAAAACCCCAGCCCATCCCTGAGTGCAGCTGTTCCTGCATGACAGGGGACAAAAATCTGGCACTGGTTTGAGTTTCATCTGTTTTGAAGAGCTGTTTTCTTCCAAGTGACTTCTGCTGCAGGTGGGAGCAGTGAGACATGTCCAAGGCAGCGTGAGGCTGGGTTAGGCTGAGCTTTCCTCCCTTATTGACGGGGGTTTGGGTTGATCTGTGTCACTCCTCTGCCTCCAGCCCATTTCTAAAAAACAAACACAGTTTGGTGACAGTGCACAGGGCAGGTCTGGCAGCTCCTTGGGTGATTTGGCCCCTTGGATTGGTTTCCATGTCACAGAACTCCAATCTAGGGGACAACATGGTCCTGGCTGAGTGGTGCTGGAGGAGGGGTCTGTCAGGGGTCCCGCTCTGTGGGAATTGCTGCCCACTCCCAGGGCCAGCAGCTCTGTGTTCCACAGTCCTGGCCAGATCACCAAGTGTCTCCTGGCATCTGCTCAGCCTCCAAATGTGTGTCCTGGTGTTCCAGCACTTCGGGGGATTTCTGGAGGGGAGTGTGCTGGGAAGGAGCAGTTTAAGGATGCTGAGAAATGGGGTTAAAAATAAACATAGTCCTGTGAGTGGATTCCAGCCCAGGGCTGTTTTCAGGGAGATGGGGAGGGTGAGTACAGGAAATGAATGGAATTTCACAGCTGGGAGGCTCCAGCTGTGGTCATTGGGTCACCCCAGCACACAGGACAAGGGGTCACTCCTGGTGTCACATAACTGCAGTCACAGAGCTGTGTCCCTGTTGGGAGCCATGTGGTCACTGTCCCCTTCTGCCCCTCGTGCCAAGGGTCTTGGAGCTCCCTGCCCAGTTCCTAAGTCTCCCTTTTCTCACCCAGGGGAGTTGTCATGTCCATCCTCTCACCTGGTGCTTGCTCTGCTTGGTTGGGGTTTTTTTGTTTGGTTTTTTTTTTCTTCCAAGCAGAACTCAATCAGCATCACCCCATTGCCCATGGGGGTTCATCCACACAGTCGCATTTAAACATTTGGCCCACAGAAACCTTTGATTTTCACCTTTTCTGACTTTTTTTTCTTCCATTCACTTGGAACCACTACAGATCCATGTTCTGTCCCTTGGTTTTGTGGGAAGCAGGCCCACGACCAGGGAGTTGGAGGACTTTGGTGGAGCATATTTGTTGGATGGCCTGACAGTGGTCTGTGCTCTCAGAGCATGGAGAAGGGCTGGGACACTGGGGCTCACTGTATTTTTGGTGTAACAGTTTCCCAATGTAGTGTTTCCCATTTAAAACTCCTTCTTGGTTGTTATATAAAGGACCTGCAGGTCCAAGAGCCACCTTGTACCAAGGGCTGGCTGATGCCAGGCTGGTGGCCATGGATGGGGTGGATTGATCTCTCTTCCATGGAATGTGGGGCTACCCCAAACACACATTGGTATGTGATACCCAGCACATGTTGCTGGCAGCTGGAATAAATTTTGCATCTTACTTTCAGAGGCGTCTTTCTATCACTAATTCAGAAGCACTTTCCTTCAAACAAAAGAAAGAGAGAAAAAGGAACTGTCATTAAAAGAAAACGTAAGATCTCCTTCACTCCCAGCCCAGCCCCTGCCTCCTGCCCTGCTGCTGCCCCCCAGCCACTCAGCTTCTCTGCCTTTTGCCCTTCTCCCCACTTCATGCTTTTTGCTGCTCTCCCTGGTTTTGATTTGCCCTCCTGCACATCTCCCAGTGCTCCCTCAGCCAGAGGATGGCAGCTCTGGGTCTTCCCCCCTTTTCCTCCCTCTGCTTCTCTGCCCTTGCCCTGACCCTTGCCCTCGACCCACGCTGGGGACAGATGGCACAAGGCCTGGCTGGTGTCTGAACCCCTCCTGCAGCAAGGGGGTCCTCCACAAACCCTTACTTAGAGCATAGAAGGTGTCCTGAGGAAAAAAATAATTTCTGCCGAATTATTTGTTGTGGCTGCAGGTAAGAAGAGTTTTGGGATTTCTGCTCCAGTGGGATGTGGAACAGGGGGAAGAGGGGGCAGCAGCACTGGCAGGTTGTGGAGCAGCCTGTGCAAGCTGATCCATGAACCCTCTGATGCAGAGGGGGCACGTTGTGCTGTGCTTCATGTCCCAAAACACCAGTGCTTTCCTGCACACTCCTCTGGAAGCAATCCCCTGGGATCCCTTCCCTGAGGAGCTGGCACTGCTTAGAGCCAGCCATGTGCCCATCCTCACGTGTGCAGCCAACTTCAGCCCTGCTCAGGAGTGCCTTGTTTCCTTTCTCTCTCTTCCTTTGTCTTTCTGCTCTCCCTCCCTCCCAAACTGCCACCCCCACCCCAGAGGCTGTCTTGCTGAGGTCACGCTGTCATTTGGGGCAGGCTCAGCTCTGTCGGGGTTCCTCCTGCTCCTCTCTCTGCCCTGTCCCTGTGTCCTGCTGGGGCTGGGGCTGTGACACCGCTCGCTCTCTGCTGCAGGGCGTCCGAGGGGCCGCTGCCCCAAGGCTCTGCGGGGCCCGTGTGACCAAGGGGTTGTCATCAAGATCAGCGATGACAGCAGCACCGACTCGGACATGGGGCTGGACAGCGACCTCACCTCCTCCCCGGAGTCCCTGTTAGAGACGGACGACGTCATCTTCGTGGATCACACGTTCGGCGAGGACAGGGGTGAGCAGGGCAGTGACACGGGGACAGCTGGGGAGGGGAGCACTGTGTCCTGCAGAGAGCCCTTCAGGCTTGGCACAGCTTTGTGATCCTAGCTGGATTTTATCCTGAGGGTCACTCTTGGGCTTGTGGGGTGATCCACGTTCACCCACTGTGATCAGTGAGCGGGAGGGATCTGCCCTGTGTGCTCCTTCCCCCAGCAGAACGGGGAAGTCCAGAGGGAATTCACTCTGTGCTCAGCATTTCTTGCAGGTCATAGTGCCTTTGTCCAGCAACAGTGGCCCCAGAAACCCTCTGGGACAGCTCTTTCCCCCTCTCTGATGTCCAGTTACCAGGGAACTCTAAAATTCTGCCTTTCCCATTGTAGGAGGTTTCCACATGCTGCCTTCCCAGAAAGAGCTGCACGGCCTGAGAGAGCTGAAGGTTGAAAAGATGAAACAGGACCTCCTAGCAAAAGTGAAAGCACTGGGCAAAGAGCTACCTCTCAACACCTTGGATGAACTGATTGATTATTTTGGGGGCCCAGAGAACGTGGCTGAGGTACTTTCCATTGTCAGTGTTTTTTCGTGGCACTGGGTGACAGGGAAAGGGGCCAGCGAAGAATCAGAGTGGTTTGGGTGGGAAGGGACCTTAAAGATCATCTGATTCCGTCCCTCTGCCCTGGGCAGGGACACCTTGCACTATCCCAGGTTGCTCCAAGCTCCATCCAGCCTGGCCTTGGACACTTCCAGGGATAGGACAGCCACAGCTTCTCTGGGCAACTCGTGCCCATATAGAGAAAAATTTCTTCCATTTTAAAAAAAGAAAATTCTTGCTGGCAGAGTGTTTCCTCCCCCTGTGAGAGGAAGAAGTGTTGGGAATTGCCTGGGTGGCCTTGCTGGGCTGTGTGGCTCCCCAGCCTGCAGCAGCCCCTCTCCTGTGTGCAGATGACGGGCCGGAAGGGACGGGTGGTTCGCAGGCCCGACGGCTCCGTCGTGTTCGAGTCGCGCGCCGAGCAAGGGCTCTCCATAGACCACGTCAACCTGAAGGAGAAGGAGCGTTTCATGCAGGGGGAAAAGGTGAGCTGGGGTCTGAAAACCTGCACAGGACTGAGGGTGTTGACATGGGGAGGGCAGGGAGGGTGTCTGTGCCTCCCTGTGCCCTGCCAGCCCCAGGCCAGCAGCTCTCTGTGGGTTTCACCTGCTGGAGGGAGACAAAGCCTCCCAGGTGCCTTCGAGGTCTGGGGCTGCTGTAGTACCTGGGGCTGTTTCTTGAAGCTGTTTAACATGTGTTCAGGAACCTGACTCTGTTCTCACTCTCTCTGTAGCTCGTAGCGATAATCTCAGAGGCCTCCAGCTCAGGGATCTCCCTCCAAGCAGACAGACGGGTGAAGAACCAAAAGCGCCGGGTGCACATGACCCTGGAGCTGCCCTGGAGTGCAGACCGGGCCATCCAGCAGTTCGGTGAGGGCTGCGTGTCCCTGGGCACTGTCACCTCCCCTGAGTGTGGGCCAGGCTGTGGGAGGGTCAGGTGTGGTGGCAGCCCAAGGTGGATTTAGGAGATGTCTCTGTCGGGAGGAGAACAGAGGCACAGTCACTGGTGCTGCTAGACTTGGCAGAGCTGGGTTTATAACCCTGAGCTCTGGGGCAGAGGATGGACTCCCCAGGGTGAGAAAGATGTGGCTTTTCTGGTTACATTCCCATTCCAGACAGGCCATCCCAACCTCCTGTTCCATCCCTGTTCCCCTGTCCCCGTAGGCCGAACGCACCGATCCAACCAGGTCTCTGCTCCCGAGTACGTGTTCCTGATCTCAGAGCTGGCATTCCCCAGGGTGAGAAAGATGACCATTATGTGGCTTTTCTGGTTACATTCCCATTCCAGACAGGCCATCCCAACCTCCTGTTCCATCCCTGTTCCCCTGTCCCCGTAGGCCGAACGCACCGATCCAACCAGGTCTCTGCTCCCGAGTACGTGTTCCTGATCTCAGAGCTGGCAGGGGAGAGGAGGTTTGCATCCATCGTGGCAAAACGCCTGGAGAGCCTGGTGAGTGCCCACAGCAGCCATCAGCTGTGATCCCAACACGGCTCTGATTCCCTCTGAGGAGATCCTGGGTCAGAGCTCCCACCAACACGGCCACTGTAACGGGGGGATTGTGTCACCCCTGGCTGAGGCACTGCAGTCGTGGAATGCAGAAGGCTTTAGCATCCTGGGATTTGGGAAAGGAAGTGAGGAGAATATGTAACCGAGGCATTGGGAGGAATTTCAGGGAAGCAAGCAATTTCCCCGCTGTTACTGGAGTATACACCCATGTTATTCCCAAAAAGCTTACGAAATAACTAGTGGAATAATTATTTTGCCTCTGTTTCATTTTCTTCACTTCTGATAAATCCCCAAATCCTTTGGTCAAGTCTCACTATTCTGGAGGAACACTGCCTCCCCATGGCACATTTGCAGACATGCCTTTAGCCGTCCTTCCCTGGTGTTTTGCAACATCTCAGAATAAGAACCTTTTGCTCCATCTGCCTTCCCAGGGTGCCTTAACTCACGGGGACCGACGGGCCACCGAGTCCCGAGACCTCAGCAAGTACAACTTCGAGAACAAGGTGATAGAGCCGGGCTGGGGCAACGTGGCTGAGAGGATGTTGGAAGAGCTGGGAGAGGGAGCCAGAGCCAGGAGGATCATTGCTAGAGTCTGCAGGCAGGGCTCAGCCTAGCACCCAGCTCCTGGCTCCCAGCTCCTGTGAGCTCAGAGTCATGGTCACACTGAGCACTCTGCTCCCACCAGGAGCTGGGAAGGGAGGCTGGGAAGGGCACCCAGTCCTCTGCCCCCAGGGAAGGGCCTGTACTCCATTCCCCTGGGGACATGGGAGGCACTGACACAGCTTCCCCCTTGCCTTGTCTGTGGCCTTCCTGGGGTGACAGTGTTCTCTGTAGTGTGTGACACCCTCAGCAGCGTGTGTCCCCTCAGCAGTGTCACCCTCAGCAGTGTGTGTCCCCTCAGCAGTGTCACCTTCAGCAGCGTGTGACACCCTCAGCAGTGTCACCCTCAGCAGCGTGTGACATCCTCAGCAGTGACACCCTCAGCAGTGTGTGACACCCTCAGCAGTGTGTGACACCCTCAGCAGTGTGTGACATCCTCAGCAGTGTCACCCTCAGCAGTGTCACCCTCAGCAGTGTGTGTCCCCTCAGCAGTGTCACCCTCAGCAGTGTGTGTCCCCTCAGCAGTGTGTGTCCCCTCAGCAGTGTTGTCCCCTCAGCCCCAGCTCAGCTGCCGTGTCCGTTCCTCCCGTGTGTGACTCTGCTCTCCTCCTGCAGTACGGGGCCAAAGCCCTGGACGAGGTCCTGCACACGATCCTCAACCACGCAGACAGCAGGGTTCCTGTGCCCAGGAGCTACAAGAGAGGGGAGGACATCTTTTTCCATGGTAAGAACATTACCAGCTCCAGGGTTTCTGCTGGATGGGTTGGTCTCAGGTTTGGGATGCTGGAAGAACTGAGCAGGAGGTCAGAGGGAGAAAACAAAGGGGAAAGTGCTGCTGGCTGACATTGTCACCCTGCCAGGCATGGGGAGGGGCTGAGTTCCTGACGGGGAAGCAGTCCTGCAGGAGTGCTGGTGGGAGGCTTAACCCCAAAATACAAAAGATGTCTTCTGCCATTCCAGAAATGAAGCAAGGGCTCCTCTCCGTGGGCATCGGCTGCAGCCAGATGAAGTATGGCACTGCCTCCATGGAGAAGGGTATGTGTGGAGCTGCTCCTGCCCAAGGCTGGGGGCACATGGAAGAGATGGGAGTGTCATGGCCCACCTGACCTCCTGGAGTTTGCTGGGCACCTGGGCAAGGTGTTTGCCTTGTGGGGAAGGTCCTGTAGGAGCAGCCTGTGCTGCAGATCCCGTGGTCCCCCAGCTTCCTCACAGGAACAGCCCTTGGACTGGGCTGCTGTCAGAAGGGACATGGTGGGGCTGCTGGGGGGGCTCTTTGGGAGGGGGCTGGTGGGTTCCATGTCCAGCTGCACCACATCACCTGACCCACTGTGCTCTTGCAGACTGCTCCATCACCAAATTCCTGAACCGCATCCTGGGCCTGGAGGTGGACAAGCAGAACGTGCTCTTCCAGTATTTTTCTGACACCTTTGAGTACCTGATCGAGAAGGACAAGAAGGAGGGCAAATATGACATGGGCATCCTTGGTATGGAGAAGGAGGGGTGGTCACAGCTCTGCCTCCTGCACCCCTGGGGTTCCAGTTCCTCCCTGTGCAGTGTCCCCACCCAGCACAGGTCCTGAGACCCGAGGAGGTGCTTTTGGGAGGATGTTCTTTACAACAGCCTTTTCTCCTTCCACAGATTTAGCCCCAGGAGTGGATGAGATCTACGAGGAGAGCAAGGAGATTTTCCTGACCCCGGGGCACCCACAGGATGGGCAGGTTGTGTTCTACAAGGTGGGCACCTGTCTGTGCCTGGTTCTAGGCTGTGCTGAGGGGAGATTGGTGAGGCAGACATTGAGGCACTTTTCCTGTCCCTGGAGTTACAAATCCCTCTCTGTGTCCCTGTTCAGATCAGCGTTGACAGAGGCTTAAAGTGGGAGGAAGCCTATGAGAAGTCGCTCAAACTGACAGGAACCTTTGATGGGTTCTACCTCTCCTACAAGGTAAGTCCCTGGGCTCTGCCAGGGTGGCACCTCAGCTCAGGGGTGATTCCAGCAGGAAATCTGCCATGGTGGTACGAGGTCATTCTTCCTGAGCACTGGGAAATGCCTCCAAGGACCTCCATCCTGGCAGGAAGGGGTTAGTTTAGAGAAATCTGCAGAGGGAGGCTGTGCCTGTGACCATGAGCTGTACCCCACAGGTGCGAGGCAGCAAATACACCTGTCTGCTGGCAGAGCAGTGCCGTGGGAAGAACTTCATCCTCTACAAGCCAAATATTGGGAAGCAAAGCCAGCTTGAGAGCCTGGACAGTCTGCAGAAGAAATACCGACGGGTAGGTGGAACTGCAGCCTCCAGTGTGGGGCTGGGGAGGTTGGAAGGGCATTCACTGTAACCCTGTCACAGCTCCTCCTGGCTCTGTTGTGGATGGGCAGGGGTGGTGGTAGCACTAGATGTTCTGACTCCCAGCCCTGGATTTCACATCTCTTCATCCTGGACAGTAGAAAATTCCTGATGCTGAGTGTTCTGCTGCAGGTGGTGCCTGAGGAAGCCAAGGAGCACTGGGAGAGCAGCTACCACTTCTCCTTGAAGAACTGTAACCACGCCGTGTGGTAAGGCAGCTGCAGCCCCAGCCTGCCACAGAATCTCAGGATGGTTTGGGTTCAAAGGGACCTTAAGTGAAGCCCATCCAGTTCCATGGCAGGGATGGATAGCGAGACCTTCCACCAGGTTGCTTCATCCAACCTGGCCTTGAACTCCTCCGGGAATGGGGCAACCACACCTTCTCTGGGCAGCCTGTGCCAGGCCCTCACCACCTTCACAGGGAGGAATTCCTTCCCAATATCCAATTTACATCTCCTCACTTTCAGCTTAAAGCCATTCCTCCCTCCCTAGGCAGGACCCTGCACCCTGGGGGTCCCTGACTGTGACAGTGGGGGAGGCTGTGGGGAAGTGAATCCCGCTCAGCTCCAGGAACCTGTGCTAACTCCAGTGGTTTTCTCCCATGGTCCTCGAAGGAACAAGAGCTGCAAGCTGATCCAGGAGGGGAAGGAATGCTTCCAGGGCATGCGCCTGAGGCACTATTACATGCTGTGCGGGGCCCTGCTGCGCGTGTGGAGCAGGATCGCCAGCGTCATGGCAGACATCACCAGCAGCAGCTACCTGCAGATCGTGCGCCTCAAGACCAAGGAGAAAAAGAAACAAGTTGGTGTGTGAAGTGCTGGGAGCAGGGGGAAGGGGTCCAGCTGAACAGCACCAAGATTTCCTTCTTAAAAGGAGCGTGTTCCAGCACGCGGGGTGGAAGCACGCACTCCTCCCTTCCAGGAGGGGAGTTGGATGTGTTGGGGCAGAGGGGGTGAGCCAGGCCCATCATCCTCCTCCCAGTGCTGCTGCCCTTTCCCTCGGTCCCCACAGTGCCCCATCCCTTCACAGAGAGCTGTGGGGATGTTATGAATGGAGAGGGGAGAGCTTAGACAAGTCCCTGCCTTTGACAGGTTTCTGGGAGTAGACAGCACCCCAAAACCCACTCTCACTTGCAAGTTCTTAATAATGACCAATCAGTCCATGAATTATTTATTTGAATAGGCCAAGGAAAACAGACATAAACAGATTCACTTGCTACACAGGATAAACAAAAGAAACACCACTAGCAGATAAAGGTACCTATGGCAAAGAAACAATATAAATTAGGAGTCAATGTCACTGAGCAACAAATTATAGCGGTGTGCAGAGAATGTCCTTAATTTCTCTCAGTCCCCAGGGCAAATACCTTGATGTCCATGTCTTGGTTGTTGAGAACTCTCCACACACTCAGAGCGTGTATTAGAGATTTCTCATTTCATGAAAATCATAGTGGTCTTTTATAGTTGTAAAAATGCTCGTGTTCTGCAATCACTAATATTTTCCTTTCTCCCACCAAGACAGAATGCTTTTTGCTGGTTAAGGAGGTTTTCAGCTGAGATAATGAATCACATGACAGTTCTGGTCTGACTTAGCCACATGTCACGGGGAGATACGGTTTTGTTGTATTGGGGTGAAAGGTCCTGCCAGAGGGACTGATGCCTGTTCCTCCCCCAGGGATAAAGATCCCCGAGAGCTGCGTGCACAGGGTGCGGGAGGAGCTGAAGCAGATGGACGAGGACGTGAAGAGGAAGCAGAGCAGGCTGCTCCAGGCCCAGGAGCAGAGCTCAGCCTTCTCCCTGCCACTGCACATCCTGCCAGGGCCTGGGCTGCCCCTGCCCTCCCTGTGCCAGGACGAGATCCTGGACTTGACCTACAGCCCTCCCAGCAACAGCATTCCTGACTTGGTGTTGAACCCAGAGACCAGAGAGCTCTGCTTCTCCTCGGAGCCCCCCCTGCAGCCCCAGCAGCAGCACGGATTGTCCTTTGGCTTTGGCCACGCTCCTGGCCTGGAGGGCAGCACAGCCCCCGGCCCCTCACTGCACGAGCCCCCCGCCCTGCTGCCCCCAGCCCCCCTGCAGCAGCCACAGGAGGATTTTCTCCAGCAAGACGGGAATATCAATTTTAGAGAGATCCTGGAGGACATGCTGAGGACGCTCCACGTGCCCTCCCAGGAGAACATGCTGCCCCCGGAGCGTCAGAGCGTGATCCAGTTCAGTGGGCCTTTCCCAGACTTCTGAATGCCAGCTGGGAATGCTGCTGTGGATCTGTGTTCTCTGGTGCAGAGGTGAGAGCTGAGGAGCCCTGACTTTCCTACTGGTTTGGACTGGCTCTGCTCTGGTTTTGAGGGAAGAAAAAGCCTGGAGTTCTTAAAGCGAATTTTATTTATATCTAATACCTAGTCAGGCGTGTGCAGGTTTGTATGGAACGTGCCCAGGGGGAGCTGAGCGGGTCCTGCTGGGCTGAGGGGCTCTGCTGGCTTGAGTCCTGCTCACAGGTCAGCACCCAAGTGGGACTGAGGGGAGACCCCTCCTGTGCCCACCCCCTGCAGACTACTGAGTGTCCAAGCCTTCCCCAGCCCTCCAGCCCAGGAGGGTCATGGCCAGGCTCTGGAATGACCTGCTGACCATTGCTGGTCAGTTAGGGAAGAATGGGAGTTCAGCCCCCAGCTTGGGCTGCCCCAGCGCTGCTGCGGACCCTGGGGCTGTGCTGGGATGAAGGGCAAGGGAATGTTGTCCCAGAGGAGCTGGGAGATGCTGAGCTCAGGTGTCCTCTGTAAGGGCTGAGCAGGTGTAGTGAGAGATCCAAAACTGCCTGTGCTGCCCTTTTGGGAAGGGACCTTGAGCTGCCTGAGCTCCGTGGGAGTGGCCAGAGCTGGCTGCAGCCCGCAGACAGAGCTTGAGTCTGTCAGAGTTCAGCCACACCAGGATCAGCAGGATTCTCCAGAGCAGAAGGGACACATGTCCCCTTGTCCTGCACTTTAACCTCACCAGGTCGCCATGACCAGATGTGCTTTGGCCAGTTTCCTGCTGTCACATGTTGTCCCTTCACCTGGACGTCTCGCTGGTCCTGCCACTGTCCTTGGCTGGGCCATGGACCCCGCTCCAGGGGTCTGGGTCAGGGCAGCCCAGCCGGGTTGTGCAGTGTCATTGTCACTGCTGGGGTGTGGTGTCTTTGCACTGCCCAGGATGTGCGGAGTCACTGTTCAGGGTGTGCAGTGTCAGTGTCACTGCCTGAAATATGCAGTGTTGTTGTCATTGCCCAGGACGTGCAGTGTCAGTGGCACTGCTCAGGGTGTGCAGTGTCACTGTCACCGCCCGGGATTTGCAGTTTGGCTGCTCCTGCTGCAACCTCCCCCTCGGATACCAAAGAACAAAGGCTGCTTTGCAAAGCACTGCCCCACCCCCTGCTGCCTCCACCCCAGGACAGAGGGCATCAAAGCCTTTCCTAAAAGTGGCACCGGGATGATTTCAGGCTGGGACCATCCCTGGCTGACCTGGCCCTTCCTCAGAGAGCCCTTGGGGAGGGGGGTACTCTGTGCCCTAACAGGGCAGTCCTGAGGGGGCTTCACAGTGCCTGCTCCTCTGGGCAGACACTGTCAGCCCCATGTCCCCCCAGGGCTCAGGGACTGGCCCAGTGCCCTGTTTGGCGTTGGGAATTGCTCTGGGTCCATGTCCAAGTGTTGTGCTCTGGCTGTGGCAGGAGCTGACCCCGACACCCCGAGGGCTCAGACCTGCCCTGCTGCCACACAAGTGGGCTCAGTTTGAGGCTACTCTGGTCCCTGAATTTCGTTTTGGGGGGCCTGTCCTTACCCCCTCCCTAGCAGGCACCAGCCTCTTAGCACCAGGCCAGGCTCAATCCCTGCAGTCGGGGCCACATTTCACCTCCTTACCTCAAAGTGATCACCAAAGATGGGGGAGCCACCTGTGCCCCCCCAAAGCCCTGCTGCTGCCCCGGGGGCTCCTGCTCTCCCCCAGCTCTGCTTCTCTCGACCCCAGCAGCCTTCCCCAGGCCCAGGCAGAGCCAGGCTTCCCCTCTCCACACCCTCCCCTATTTAAAGCACTGCTTGCTTGGGGCCGAATTCCCAACAATGAGGGAAAAGATCGCCGGGAAAACCCAGCTCAAAGAGGTTTAAACTCAGGAATAGCAAGGGGGAATTCCCTGCTGGACACCCTCTGCTGTCACCGGAGCCTTAACCTGGTGGCTTTGACCTTAACTTTAAAATATATGCAATCTTCCCTCCCTGCTCTCTGGAAAGACAGAGACCACCTTCAAGGAATCCCTTTCCTGCCCCAATCCCATGTTTTGTCAGGGTTAATAATATGTAATGTTACCTTTTAACTAAATTATTCTGCAGTTGTCCTACTGATTGTATTTTTAATGAGTCCCTGTTTTCTTCCCTGACACCTTTGTGTTGGCACTTTTTAATCTGCTTGTTGTTTGCCCTTGTTTCTATGTATATTTATAATTAAGTTGTATATATGTAAAGAGATTTTTTAGAATATGTGCCTTGGACTAATAATTCCTGAATTTTCTACTTGCCTCAGGAGGATAATTTTTCACTCTGCTCAGTAAAAATGGAACAGAAGCCACACGTGAGATTTCTGTAACTCCCAGCTCTGTCTCTATCTGTTGGTCTATCCAGCTTGCCCCAGGAGCCCAGCTGGGACTTGGATCAGGAATCCCTGGGCCAGCATCCTGCTGTTGTATCTCCTGTGTCACCAAATCAGTGACATTGAGGGCTATTGTCCCAAGCCTCCTCCTCTGCCTGGGAGAAGCCACTGCTCATGCAGAGGATCCTGGCTAGATCCAGCCTGGGCACTGGCCTTGGATGAGGCAGCTCCCTCGTGGCTTGGTTGTAAAAACACAGATAAAGGAGCCTCTGTTCCAAGCAAGAGCTGCCACAGCTCTGGGACGTCTCATCCAGGCACTGCTGGTGCTGGTATCTCATGGAAGGAGGGATGGGGTGACCCCCAGTGAGGGATCCCTAAATGTGAGCAGGATCCTCCCAGCACCCCTGATGTGCTGGAGGCTCTGCAGGGGTGTCAGACTTGGGAGACCCTGGGATTTTCCCTGGGGACAGACTCCCTGAGGTGGCTGTGGATGTGACAGGGAGACCCAGCACTTCCCAGGCCCTGGGAAGAGGTGCAGCAGCATTCCTGCACGGCAGAACCTGAGCTGTCCCTGCCCAGGATGGGACACCAGCCCCATGGGCTTGGCTGGGCACGGCTGTGGCTTCACAATCAGCAAGACGCTGCCCTGAGGAGGGTGATCCTGCTCGCTGTGGTCAGACACATCCCTGGCTGCAGGGGATGTTTTGCCCGTGTCCCAACACGCCTGGCTTCTGTTTTGCAGGAATTTCTCCTGGCCAGGGTTTGCACCACTGGTGGACCCATCCCCTCTGCTGCCCTGCCCTGCCAGGAGGATTCCTGGGGACAGGAGGGATCCCAGAGGGGACAGGAGGGATCCCAGAGGGGACAAACCTCCCCCAGCTCTGCCTTGCCCAGGGAGCCCCTCGGGAGCACGAATCACGCCGGATTTGCACTTCCTCCTCAACACTGAGGATTATCCCTGCTTGGCTCAGGAGTTGCATAAGGTCTTGGCTTGCCAGCAAACTGCAGGCTGTCAGAGGAGCTGTGCAGCAGCCCCAGCCCCATCCCTGCTCCATCCCACAGCGAACACAGCAGCTCATTCCTAACGCCTTTATTGCCAGGGGACTCGTTACTGTCAGGGGGCTCTGGCTGCTCCTGCCCGCAGCGGCCACGGCCCCGGGAGCCTCTGTCCAGCAGGTGCACGCCATGGGTCAGGGCTGCCCCACCAGCAGCTGGATTGGAGGCAGCCCTTCATGGGGCTGGAGGAGGCTCCGTGGGCAGCAGGGCTGGGACAGGCAGGGGGACAGCAGAGCGGAGCTACAGGTAGGCAGGCAGGTCCTTCTCGATCACCTGTGGGCAAGAGGGGAGCGTTGTAGCCCAGGAACATCCCCAGCCTTCCCCTCCTCCCCAGCAGCAGCACTTACGTAGGGATCTTCCATGGGGCTGTACCTCTTCACCACTTGGCCTTCCCGGTTAATGAGGAACTGTGGGAATGAAGCAAGCCCTGGTGAGCGAGTCCAGGGCTCCCCCAGGGAGCTGTGGGGGTGTGGCAGCTGTAGCCCCCCCAGACTTGCTTCCCCCCTCAGCTGTGCTCTGGGCAGGGCAGGGTTCCCAAAGGTCTCTACATAAAGAAACCCCTTGGGATGCTCCTGCCCTGACAGCTGGGGTAACAGCACAGAGCAGAGCCCAGTGAGACTCCCTCCTACACCAGGGACCCCCCTCAGATCCCCAGAGGGACGTGCAGCCCAGAGGAGGCAACCAAAACCACTAGAGTGTCCTACCTTGGTGAAGTTCCATTTTATTGCACTAGGAGAGAAAAAACAGGAGTGAGTTTTGGACACAAAAGCCCTTCCTCACCCCCAGCCAGGCCCTGGGCCAAGCCCTCCCTGCTTGAAGGGCCGTGGGTCCCCAGGGCTCTCCTTCCCACACTCACTTGCCCAGGGTGCCTCTCCCTTTGGGCTGCTCCTTCATCCACTTCCAGAGGGGGTGAGCATCATCCCCGTTGACATCGATCTTGCTGAACATGTCAAACTTCACCCCGTAGCCCGCAGCAAATTCCTTGATCTGAGCGTTGGTCCCGGGCTCCTGAGGGGCCACACCGGGACCGTGAGGATCCCCGGGCCATCCCAACACTCCCGGGGAACCCGAGCCCCCTCCCCACGTACCTGCTTCCCAAACTGGTTGCAGGGAAAGCCCAGGATGCGTAAACCCCTCTCAGCGTATCGGGCGTGCAAATCGACAAGCTGAGTGTAGTTTACCGCGGTCTTCCCTCACTTGGAGGCCACGTTGGTGATGATACAGACGTCGCCCCTGCAGAGGGGTTGGACGAGCTGCCATTCCCCGCAGGGCAGGGGCAGAGGTCCCTCACCCGCCCGGCCGAGGCGTGAGGGTTACGCAAGAGCCGCTGTGGCTCAGCCTCGCCCAGCGCTGCGCTCCGCCACGCCGGGCCCGACCCCTCCGTCCTACCGATACTTTTCCAGGGACACGTCGTTGCCATCGATGTCGAGGGCGGTGAAGTCGTAGATGGCCTTGGCCGAGCGCCAGTCGTCCGCGTGGGCACACTGCGGGGCGAGCGCATCACTGCAGAGCAATGCCGGCCGGCGCCGCCACCTCCGCCCCCCTCAGGGACCCCGCGGAGCCTCAACGCGGCCCCGCCGAGCCAGGCCCGAGCCCCCGCCGCCCGCCCCGGACACCCCGCGGGAGAGACCCGGGCCCAGCCCCGCGCGGAGCGGTCCCGGAGCGGTCCCGGAGCGGTCCCGGAGCGGTGCCGGAGGGGTGCCGGGGCAGCCCCGCACTCACCATGCTCCGCACCGCGATCAGCCCTGGTCCCAGGAGCGCTGCCCGCGCCGCCGCCCGCGAGCACCACAGCGCGCCCCGCAACGCGCCGGCCCAGCCCATCGCCACTAACCCCGCCCCCTTCGGCCCGATCAGCCAATCAGCGCGCAGAGAGGCGGCCTGGGCGGGATGATGGATGGAAAGCTGACCAATAGAAGGGTAGGAAGGGCGGGGTGGCCGCAGGGGTGTTTATCGGGAGACACCACGAGGGCGGGGGGCAAGGACAGACCAAAGGGCGGGGTGTGGAGACAGGTGCTGCGGGCCACGCCCCCGGGGCGGCGATTCCCTCCCGAGCGGCCGCGGATTCCGAACGGAGCCTCAGCCACCCAGAGACCCATCCCGACAGCAGCACAGACCCACCCCGACAGCAGCACGGAGATGCCCGTTGATCCCGGAGCCAGCGGCGGGGGGCAGCTCGCGGTGGACTACATCTCCCAGGAGGCGCCGCGGCTGAGGCCCCCCGTGTGCGCGCGCGGGGCAGGCGGCAGCGCGGGCAGCCCGCGGAGGCCTCAGAGGCCAAGATGGACGACGAGGAGGAGACGTACCGGCTGTGGAAGATCCGCAAGACAATCATGCAGGTCCGGGACAACGGAGGCACCGGGAGGGCCGAGCCTCGTGTGTGTGTGGGGTTCCGGTGGGAGGCGGGGGGCGCGGAGGCCGGTCCGCCTGCCGGTTCCTGAGCGCGGTGCTGCCTCCGCAGCTCTGCCACGACCGCGGGTACCTGGTGACCCAGGACGAGCTGGATCAGACGCTGGAGGAGTTCAAGGCGCAGTTCGGGGACAAGCCCAGCGAGGGCCGGCCCCGTCGCACCGACCTGACCGTGCTGGTGGCTCACAACGATGATCCCACCGATCAGATGTTCGTGTTCTTCCCCGGTGAGCAGCGCGGGCCCGGGCGGGGCTCAGAGCGCGACCCAGGGGAGGTTCGGAGCTCGGGGGATTTTTGGGTTGTCTGGCTGAGCCCTCGGGGAGGGGAGTTCGGAGTGCTCTCGGTGACCCCGCGTCTGGCTGTTTCCTCAGAGGAGCCCAAGGTGGGGATCAAGACGATCAAGATGTACTGCCAGCGCATGCAGGAGGAGAACATCACCCGGGCGCTGATCGTGGTGCAGCAGGGAATGACCCCCTCGGCCAAGCAGGTCTGTGGGGACAGGGCCGTGTCCCCCTCAGGAGCTGTGAAAGCTTTCCTTGTCTGTTTCTTAGCGTTGCTGCGGGTAAACAAAAGCCCTGAATTTCCCTCCTAGAGCCTGTTGTACATTAGCACAGGCTCTTTTTTGGCACCCAGATGTGTTCAATCAGAGCAGCTGCTCCTGGTGGCAGTGGCAGAGATGAGAGCCCATGAGCAGTTAGTTGCTGGGGGAGGGAAAAACAGATGTTTCCCTGTTCCAGGAGATCCATGTGCTCATTCTCAGCCTGCCTGTGTCCGTGTGAGCCCAGGTGCTTACCGAGGAGCAGCTCTGAGCACTGCCAGGGCTGCCCCAGCCACCTCTGATGGGCCTTTTCCTTCCAGTCCCTGGTTGACATGGCTCCCAAATACATCCTGGAGCAGTTCCTGCAGCAGGAGCTTCTCATCAACATCACGGAGCACGAGGTGAGCAGGGGCAGGACAGCCCCTCCCTCGTGCTGGCTGCCTTCCTGCTGCCCCCAGAGTCCTTCTCCTGGTCTCTGGCTGGGCTGAGGGACACAGTTGTCCTTTTCCCCTCCCAAACACGTTGTATCTCAGCCTCTCTTGTGTTTGCAGCTGGTGCCAGAGCACGTGGTTATGACAAAGGAGGAGGTAACAGAGCTGCTGGCCCGATAGTATCCTTTGAGTGTCCCTTTGTGTCCCTTTGAGTGTCCCTTTGTGTCCCTTTGAGTGTCCCTCCATCCTGCTCAGGGGGTAATGGAATTTGGGCTGAAAACCCCTCCTCCTGCCAGGGTTCATTTCTGTTCCATGAGCAGCTCATGGCGTGTCTGGAGCTTCTCCTTGACCCCCAGCACAGCAAACTGAGGGAGAACCAGCTCCCCAGGATCCAGGCTGGGGACCCCGTGGCCCGGTACTTCGGGATAAAGCGTGGCCAGGTGAGAGGAGCAGGCTGAGGCAGCAGCTCCCTGGGGCAGGGCAGGGAGGGGATGATCCTTAAGGGCATTTTGGAGCTCTTGGAGCAGAAAAAGTGTCTCCTTCTCTTCCTGAGCTCTGTGTCTGCCCTGCAGGTAGTGAAGATCATCAGGCCCAGCGAGACGGCGGGCAGGTACATCACCTACAGACTGGTGCAGTGACACAGTGGGTAAGGATGAGGGACCCCCCTGCCTGGGGGGGCTCTGGGCAGTGCCAGGGGATGTTCCAAGGTCAGTGTGAAGCAGCTGCTTCCAGGGAAACATCTCAGAGTTGTAAATGGCTCATGGAGGGAGCTGCTGGGGAGAGCAGGGTGAGGCTCCCCTGTCAGCTGTGGCTCTGCTCAGGCTGTGCCTCTGCTCAGGCTGTGCTCACTGGGATTTGGGATGTTCAGAGGGACCTGGAGCAGGCTCAGGTCAGGGGCAGGAGGTGATGCCATCCCTGCTTCTCTTCCAGGTGTGAGGAGCTGGGTGGCTCCCACCAGCAGTTCACGGGCGCTCGGAGATTCCTGCACTTCAGGATGGCAAGGAAATCCAAGGAAATTCCCACAGTGCCTCTCTGCAGCCCCATCACTGGGCCTCATTCCTTGTCTTCCAGCTTGGACTTTGTGGTGACCCCTCAGTCCCTTCCAGGACTCAGCCATGGAGACCTGAAGCCATGGGAGAAAACGAGTGGGAAAGCCTTTTGCTCCCTGTTTTATGGGCTCTTGTTTGAAATAAAGGTTTGTACCCTCAGTGCTGTAGTGTTGCTCAGCCTCTCCCTGTGGCAAAGCCTCCAGACTCTGCAAGTTCCCATAATTTTCATTCTCTTTGGAATCTCTTCCTGCCAGGACTCTGCAGCATGGCTGAGCCCTGCAGAGCCTTCACCAGCTGCCCTGGGCAGTTTGGAAGCTGCAGTTCAGACTTACCTCCTCCTTCCCTGATCTCCTGCTTTGGGACCCTGCTGCTCAGACCCTGCCACGGAGGGTTGCTCATCACCCCCAGCTGCACTCATTTCAATCCATCCCAGGACTCTGGGGGCTTTAAACTTCACTTGTTGTGCCAGAAACATTTGGATTTGGGCTCCTGTGGCAGAGGGAGCCTGGAAGACCCTGATCCCCAGGACAAACACGTCAGAACACATTGGTTTTATTGGTTTTTTGGGAAGCTTTTCAGTATGAACACAGCAAGGCAGCATGGTGCAGCAGCACAGGCCTGTCAGGACAAACACAGAATCGACACAGCCAGGAGGGAGCTGCTGTTGTGGGAAGCTCAAGTGCAGCTTTAGCCCCTTCTCTCACTCACACTCACCCTCATCATCCTCACCCACCCTCACACACACACAGTACCGCCGTGGCAGCAGCATTCCCACATCCTGCTGCCTGGAAAAATCCAACTGTGCCCTTGAAAAATCCAAATCTGTGGAAGAACTGGAGGGCACAACAAATCCTGCAGGTCTCCAGCTCTTCCCTGGCTCAGTTCCAAACCTGTGAGTTCACCTGGGTTTATGTACCTTTGCTGAGATGGGTTCTCCATCGACTTCAGAGGGCTCAAAACTCCTGTCCATTGCCTGGTTTTGCAGTACCAAGGTGTCTGAGACCCCTCCAACACCACCTGGTCTGTCTCCACAAGCAGGAGAACAAAGGAAAAGGCTCTCAGCTCATTCCAAGCTAAAACTCTACTTGTTTCTCTGTGCCTCAGTGCAGGAAAAGTCTCATAGCTTTAAAAAAACCCCACTTTGGCTTTAGTCCCTTTGCCAGCAGAGGTAGTGGTGTCATGTTGAAGGGTTGGTTCATGTCTTTGCAGAAAAGGAAAGGAAGCTCAAAATTACACTGGCTGGGGCTGGGCTGGTCTGGATCCAGGCCATGGTGGCCCTGAGGAGGAGGAGGAAGAGGCACTTCCCCCTGGGGACCTGCCCCTTGCCCAGTTGCAAGAGCAGAGGGAGTTAGTCCTGGACTTGCAGCACAGCTTTTTGGAGATGCAATGACTGTACAACCAAACCACGACAGCTCAGCAGGGCTCAGGACCCTGCAGACCCTGCCCTAAGGCTGTCCACAGCCTGAGGCTGCTCCTTGCATGTCTCCTGCCAAGGAGGGAAATGCCCACCAATCCAAATGCCTGTCAACCCAAGCAGCAGTGAAGATGCCATCAGCTGGGCCACAGTGCTGAGGTTTTGGGGCAGGAAATCCATCCTGAACCCTACTTCAGTCAGGTGACAGTGAGGGACATCCCCTGAGATCCTGGCACAGCCCCAAAGCCAAGCCTGGCTCAGGGTGAGATGATGCAGCTGCTCCAGCTGTGTCCCTGTCCCTGTGAGCTGCCTTCAGTTCCATCTGTTCCTGTGGTGTCATTCTCCTGCCCATCTTGAGTGATTCTTGTTCTCATGCCACTCCTGGAAGCCTTGGCTCCCTTCTAGCCTCAGCCATCAGGGATGACCAGGTCCTGTGACTCCTCCAACCTTGATCTCACAGCACAGGTGAGGGATTCAGGGATTCAGGTGCACAACAAAAATAAAACACCTGGCACTGGCACAGCCCTGGCTTCCTCCCCAATCCTGAACAAGTGGAGGGTTTGTCCAAACAGCTCCCTCCCAGGCAAGGTCCTTCATGGCCCCAGCTGAGCCAGGGGTCCCAGCAGGCTGTGACCCTGTTCTCTGGCTGGACACTGAGGGGCTCAGGGGTTTTGTGTGAAAGCTCCAGCCAGGACTCGCCTGCAGCTGACACACCAAACCCCCCCGGGCTGCCACATGTCCCTCCCACCCCTCCACATTCCACTTTCCAGCATCTGGGCAGCCTAGGGGATTTGCCCCTTTGTCCATCCCGGTGTCTGTGGTGGCTTAGATGAGCCGGGGCTGCAGCTCGTGGCTGCCGTGGCCCCGAGAGCTGCCGGGCTGGTTTGTGGCATCCCTGGGGCTGCCGGGGCTGCGGCTCTCAGCGTGCTCCTCCAGGTCGCTTTGCTCCTCCCCAGGGCTGCAGCAGCGGGGAGCCGAGCCCTCTGCATCCGACTGGCCCACGCTGCAGCTCCTGCTCCGCAGCCCCTCGCTCCCCTCGTCACAGAAATTAACCTCTTCCGTGCTGGTCTCGCTCCCCTGCTTGGTCAGGTGTGTCCGTGGCTCCCCAGCGTCCTCCAGCTCCGAGTCGGAGTCCACGGAGCGGTCGCCGGACTCTGTGGGACAGAGGAGCTCTGTGCCACCCTCCAGCCCAGCACCATGCCATCAGCAGGAACTTCCTGCAGCAAACCTGGGGTCCCTGGGGCAGGGGATGGGTCTGTGTGCCCTCCGTGCCTCCCAAGGGACCTGTGCCCACCGGGAACCCGCAGTGCCTCTCACTGACCTGCAAGTGAGTCAGCGCTGAAAGCCAAATTCCCTTTCTCCGAAGGCAGCTCCAGGTAGGGGCTGGTGCCAAGAGGAGCCACGGGCTGGGAGCCTGCATGGGCCTGGGAGGGAACAGGGACGGTGGTGAGGGCATGGAGGAGTTCTCACTCCCCAGGAGCTGACTCCAGTGATGGTTCATGGAACATCCTCCAAGGATCCCCCTTCCCTGGGGGTTCCTACCTGCTCAGCACCACTGGCCACCTCCTCTGTGGCACCTGAGCCACGTGTGCTGGGCTCAGCTGGTGCCATGTCCTTGTGCTCGAAGATGGTGGGGTAGAAGATGATGAGTGCCTCAATGATCCGAGCTTGGTGGGGATAATCCACGAGAGAGGACAAGGAAATCGTGGCATCTGTGGGCCTGGGGCGCATCAGCGTCGGCCCAAAGACGATGCCCAGGTTGCCTGAGGTCATCTTGTTGTCCTGTTCCACCTCCATGATCCTGGGTAGGAGGGGGAGGAACAGCTTGTGAGAGCAAGGAGGGAGAGGTGTGCATGGGCAGGGCTGGGGGAGCTGCTGGGCTGGAGAACTCGAGCCTCAGGACGGGGAGAGAAGCAGCTGCAACCACAGCCCTTCCTCCTGGCTGCAGCGAGGAGGCTGCACACACCTCCCCACCCCATAAAGGATAAAGGGAAGGTGCCCAGCAGCCACACAGGCTCTGGCCGTGCCCCTCTCACCTCCTCAGGTGCTGCAGGAGGAACTGGAGCGTGGCCATGTTCTCAGAGGGGAGCTCCTTCAGCAGCTCCCTCAGCTTCAGCACCAGGCTCAGCACCACGCGGTCGGTGTCAGCTCCTCTGTCCACCAGCTCGGGGCTGCCCTTCCCGCTGCGGCCCTTGGCCTCCCCGCCCTGCAGGCTCTCCTTGGCCAGCCCCATCAGCTCGTTGTACAGCCTGAAGGGCATGAGGGGCTCTGGCAGCTGCAGGGAGGAGAGAGAAGAGAAGAGAAGAGAAGAGAAGAGAAGAGAAGAGAAGAGAAGAGAAGAGAAGAGAAGAGAAGAGAAGAGAAGAGAAGAGAAGAGAAGAGAAGAGAAGAGAAGATGATGCTGGTCCTGGGAGCAGGTCCCACCTCCATAAGATCTGGACCTGTGCCGAGCTGCTGAGCTGGCGACACCTGGGGCATTTCTGCAGTGAGGAAACTTCCCTGGAAGTGCTTGAGGCCAGCTTGAAGAGAACTTAGAGCACTTTTAACACCCATTCCACGAGCCTGTGACCTGCAGTGCTGCAAACCTCTACCCAGAGGTGACATTTATTTATCCATCTCCTGGAGCGTGTCTGTCGAGCCTCGTTAGCCCTGGCCAAGGAGCACTTGTGAAGTTCCAGCCAAAAGCAGTGTTTGATCCACGCGTGGGTGCTCCCCGCTGGGTTGAGGTGCAGGGATTCCCTTTTTCTCCTGGAAAATCCCTGGCTGGGGTTGGCCCAACTGGGGGTTCCCCAGCAGACAAGGGGTGGCTGGGAAGAGGACAGGGATGGGTTGTTCTGGGTGGGGGAGGCAAGATGTGAAGGGCACGGGATGTGCAGGGCACAGCCTGCAGCAGAGGTGGAGCTGTGGCAGGGGAAACTGTTCTCTGGAGTTCGTGTGAAGCAGAAGGAGCTGGTGTTGACTGCTGGGTGTTCCACATGGCTGGGGATGTTTTCAGAGCAGCCTTAACGGATGTTTTGGGGACAGGCTGCCTCACAGCAGAGCGGGCTCCCTCCATCCACCCCTTTAGAGAAGGACTTTAACCCATTGCTCTGCAGCAAGGGCTCAGGTTGGGGCTCAGCACTGATTTTCCCCTCTCTTTTCCACTCTGCTTCTCTTTGAAAAAACCATGAAAGCCACTCAGAGTCCTTGACTTCTGATGTGATGTGTTTTCCCTGGGAGGTAACACACAGCTGCCCTTGGGGAGAGGGAGTGGTTACAGAAAAAGGCAGCACAAAGAGTTAACGCACGGCTGCTGCAAGAGAGAAGCGGCTTCCGCCGTGCCCCTGCCTTGCGGTGGCTCGGAGGATGTGGGTGACGCTGTTTGCAACGGCAGTTTGGGTACAGGGTGGGGGGTGCTGGGGCTGTGCACACACTGGGGTGGCCCGAGAGGCCGAGACCCCACTGAGCCCACCCAGGGGTGATCCCAGGGGCAGAGACCCTGCTGAGCCCACCCAGGGATGATCCCAGGTGCAGAGACCCCACTAAACCCACCCCAGTGTGATCCAAGGGACAGAGACCCCACTGAGCCCACCCAGGGGTGATCCCAGGAGCAGAGACCCTGCTGAGCCCACCCCGGGGTGATCCCAGGGACAGAGACCCCACTGAGCCCACCCCAGGGTGACCCAAGGGGCAGAGACCCCACTGAGCCCACCCAGGGGTGATCCCAGGGACAGAGACCCCACTGAGCCCACCCAGGGGTGACCCAAGGGGCAGAGACCCCACTGAGCCCACCCAGGGGTGATCCCAGGGGCAGAGACCCCACTGAGCCCACCCCAGGGTGACCCAAGGGGCAGGAACCCTGCTGAGCCCATTCAAGGTGAGCTCAGGGGAAGAGACCCCACTAAGCCCCCCCCAGGACGACTCCAGGGTCAGAGCCCACCCCATGGGGACATGACTCAGCCCCTGCAGGGTGACCTTTGCTGGCCCCTTCCCTTTTTGGGTAGCCAGTTCCCCAACTGGAAGGGGTGGAGCGCTCCTTGTTCAGTGCTTGGGCACGTCGCTGTGCTGTGGCTGTGACCGCAGTGACGCCGTGTGGGATGAGCTGGGGGGGGTCACCGTGGCCCCATCTCCAAGACCAACCCACTCCTCCTCCCTCCCAACCCAGCCTGTCACTGAGGCCAGTTTGTGCAGAATTCCTCCTGCCAGGTTGGTTCCTCTGGCCGGCTCCCCTCCCTGCCCACCACGAGGCCTCAGCACCTCACCTGTCTCAGGTAGAGCTTCAGGACGTTGCTGATGTCGTGAGGGGAGGCCTGGGACAGCTCCACCAGCTCCTTCCCATTCTCAAAGGCCTGGCAAAGCTTCTCCACACGTGTCTTGACACCGTTAACTCGGTAGATGCCCTGTGAAAGAGAGAAAAGTGGAGCTGAAGTGAGGGGAGAGGTTCCTCGTCATGTTTGCATGGGACAGTGAGCTGTGTGCTCCCACCCTCTCCTTCTGGAGTGGGAAATCCCTTTGGGAAGTCATTTTGGGATATCTCCTTCCAGCTCAGTCATTCCTGCTGCACAGGAAAGCAGGAGGAAGGAGAGGTGATTTTCCAAAGGTAGAGTTTGGGGTATCTAGGCCAAGCTCATCCATGGCTCCCTGCCCTGTGGAAATCTGAAATCAAGCCTGTTGGTTTTCCAGAGGATCCTTCCAAGGGCCTGTGGCTCAGCCAGCTGAGGAGGAGGAGGAGGAGAGGGGAGTGTCACTCACCTTTGTTTTCAGGGCTCGCTTCTCAATCTCTGAAATGCATTTCTTGACGATGAAGGGGATCCCGTCCGGGCTGCCCCGAGACGCCTTGGTGAAGTCCTGCCCGAAGAGCTGCAGCTTCCCTTGGAGCTTCTTGTGCCCACACTGGATGGCCAAGGTCTCCAGACACTTCTTGTGGCAGGCCAAGTAGCACTGGAAGAGAAAGGGGAACACGTGGAGGCAGGGGCAGCCACAGAGACAGCAGGCACTGCTCAGAGCATGGTGAGAGACAGGAAAAATGCCTTGGGGATGCTGCAGCACCAAAGGAAAGCACCGTTTTCCACCTGGAACCCTCCCCACAGGAGAAATGTCCTCCTGACCACGGTCAGAGCTGGGTTCCAGCCCCAGCTGTCCCAACTCACCTCCTCACACTCGGCTCCCTGGAAGTACACGTAGCTGTTGCACTCCCGACACTTGGAAGGGGCACGGAGCTTCCTCAGCCGGTGGGTCTGGGCAGCCTTGGACAAGCCAACATTCCGAAAGGGCCCTGTGGGAACTGCCAGCTCCGGGGTGATCCCGTTGATGCCTACAGAAAAGGAAATGTAGGTAAGGAACAGCTTGAGCAGGACTGTCACTGTCACCGGTCTGAGCAGGGCTCATCCCTCAGGAAAGGCAGAGCTGCTGGGGACACCACCAGGGACCTCCAGCAATTGCTGGGTTTGCCTGTAGAATTTGGGAAAAGCAGCCCGTGGGGAGCTCCGCTGTGGTGGGGGGTGTGGCAGCAGCACTGTCACCTCCCACCCTGTCACCTACTCTGCTCAAAGGGAGTGGTGGTGCTGTCCTTCTCCTCCAGCTCCTCACTGGAGGACGCGGTGCCGTTGGATGACAGGCGCTGCAGCTTGTGGCTGAACTCACCTGTCCAAGGAAAACCCACAGACCAGTGAACCACCTGCAAAGCTGCTTCTCTCCTGAGAGCTCACCCCATGCCATCAAATCCCACCCTATCCCACTGGAGACTGGGATCAGCATGGTCATTTACAGCAGTGTTCTCACAGGGCTGGTAAAACAGGGGATGGTTCCCTACCCTAACTGGGAAGCTCTGGGTTTAGATTGGTTGTGCTGGGAGGGGCTCCTGGGCTGTTCCCATATCTACCTGCATTGGAATCCAGGCTGCTGTCAGCATCAGTGACAGAGGTTGGCCAGGATTTATGCACCTTGTGTCCCCTCCCACCTGCAGAGAGAACACACAGTCCCTTGGGATTGCTGTCTGTGTTTAGGAGGGAATGGCTGGAGAACAGCCTGGATGCTGGGAGAAACTGGGATGACTGAGGGAAGCTGCTGGTGGGGTTTGGTGCTTCCAGTGACACCCAGCAAGGAAATGGGAGATGGGAAGATGGGCAGTAGTTTCTTAGGGAGCAAAATGCCACAGATCTGATTTAGTGTCCTTCAGGAGGAGGCTCCCAGCCCGTCCTGCTGCTGCCAGCAAAGCCCCTCGTACCCTGGGGGTCCCACTCTGGGGGGACATGGGAGAGGGGATGCAGAGCTCTGGGTGCAGTCTCACCTCTTCTCTCGGCCGCTCCGGCCCCACTTGGCGACTCCTTGGCTCCTGCTGCTCCCTCCGAGCCAGCCCCAGCCCCCTCTGCACTCGTGGAGAACTCAGTGGCACTGAAGCTGCCCTTCTGTGCCTGAGTAAAGGGAGACCTGGAGGGGAAAAGGGAATGTGGATGGGAAGGAAGGACACTTGGAGACTTTATGGCTGCCATCCACCAGTCTACACAATCACAGTCTCTTAAATGCTCAACAGCCTGTCTCATCTAGGATGAACTGAAGGATAAGAGAGCAATTCCCAGCTGGTCCAGCCCCAGCATTCCCAGCAGGAGCTGCCTTCAGGAATGCTGAAAGCATCCTGCCTCCTGCAGGAGGGCGTGGGTGGCAGGAGATAACGAAGGGAACTGGAGCATTACCCAGGAATGAACCCTGTCCTCCCTTACCAGGCACTGTGGGACACGTAGGGCTCGAAGTCGTACTGGACGTCGGGCTCGTCGCCGCGCTGCAGCTGCCGGACGTGGGAGGCGTACTGCTGGCCCGGGTCGTAGAGCTTGCTGCTCTCACACAGAGTCTGGAAGTTCACGGGCAGAGGTGCTGTCTGCATGTGCATGAGCTGGTAGAAGGAGATGGTGACCTAAAAGCGACGTGGAGAGGGACAGGCGTGAGCCTGGTGGGCTGGGTTAGGTGGGAAATCAGGAGAACAAAGCGGAGCTTTTCTGATCTTGAGGGAGAGGGGAGCTCTGCATCCACCCAAACGCCCTCTGGAATAGGGGCAGCTCTGCTGGAAGGGAGCTCTGAGCTCTCCAGAGCAGGGCACAGCCACCTCCCACCCTGGGGACGCCCCACTCACCGACTTGATGACCTGGTCAGACTGTTTGATCATTTCATGGATCTGCCGCAGACAGTTCACCTTGGTGTCCTCCAGCTCCTGCTTCTGCGTGTTTGCATCGGCCACGCAGGTACGATACGTGGCCATGGCCTCTTCTGCCTGGGAGGTGGGAGAGCAAGGAATGGGAAAAGCTCAGAGGTGAGGAGAATAAGAGCAGCCCCTTGGACCCTGTCCATGCAGGCGTTCCTGAGGATCAGTTCACCCCACGTGGCTCAGGGGACAGCAGGAGCAAGGAGGCCCCTCCAGAGCTGTCACCCTCCTACCTTGTTCTTGGCTTCCTCTTCCAGCCGCCTCTTCTTGTCCAGGGTTTTGGTGGTGATGCTGCTGGTGGTGTTTTGCTGCTCCTCCTCTGCTTTCACTGCCATGTACTTGGCCTTGTCGTGCTCCTCGCTGCGCTGCATGTATATCTGCTTGGCCTTGCGCAGGTTCCCCTCTGCCTCTTGCTGCCAGGGAGAGCCAGGGTGAGGCTGGAGCCCAGCAAGGGGGTCACCAGCTTCTGCCAGGGTCCCCCAGCACAGCGGAGGCACTCAACACTGCTGGAGAGGGGCAGGGTGCCCAGCAGCCTCAGAGGAGGTTGCTCCTCAGAGTCACAGGTTGCTCCAGGCTGGGATTGGGAACACAAACCCAGGCACTCACCAGTTTCCTCTGCGCCCGGTGCCACTGCTCCTTGATCTCCTTCCTGCGTTTCTCATGTTCCAGGCGTCTCACCATCAGTGGCTGCGTGGGGAGGGAGGGAGGAACAGCCCCATGATGACCTGAGCTGAGCACTCCTGCTCTGCCCTCCCCAAGAGTTTGCACAGAGAAGTGCCCTGTGGTGGTCACTGGCACTCCCGGCACAGGCACTGGTTTGAGCCAGGGGTGGAAATCTACAGTCTGGGAAGTATTAGATGCAGGTTCCCTCTGGACTGAGCTAAGGAAGCGCCACCTCTGCAACACCAGGACCTCCAACCCCAGGAAGGACCTTCTGTCCCCTCACCTGAAGGAAGCTTTGTTGCTGCAGGGCGCTGGCTGCCTGCACAACTGAGATCCCGTGCTCCATGTCCTGCTCCAGGGCCAGCAGATAGATGGACAGGAAAGGCATGCTGGTCTGGGGAGGAGAAAAACACATCTCCCTGAGCCCCAGCACCGAGCGTGAGCCCAAGGAGATGCATCCTTTGGGGAGGAAGAACCAGAGGCAAGGTAAGGCTGGTGACTGCTGGCAAAAGCCCCATCCTGAATTTCTCCAGGCAGGGCTCCAAAGAGCTGCCCCCATGTCCTCCCAAGCTGGGGCACATGGAATGGGCTCTCCAGTTTCTGATTCCCAATCCTGCCTGGCACTGGGGGCTTCAGGGACTTGGGGACTTACCTCCTGACTGATCATTTGCTTGTAGATGTTTGCTATCTTCTGGAGCGCTTTGGCAAACTCTGCCTCTGGAAGGAAGAGGTTGAAAGTCAAAAGACACATGAGACTCTGGGATTTCCCAGGTGGAACCCGATCTCCTTTTGAAAAATCAATGAGGAACTTGAGCAGGGAGGTTCCCACTGCCCTGGCAGCATCAGCCTCCTCCAGGAGGGGCCTCAACCTGTCCCATGAGGTCAGACCTGCTCCAGAAGAGACCCACCTGCTATCCCCCCACTCACCCACTGTGGTCCTTTTGTCCACGTATCCTATCAGGTCCTTCATGTACTTGGAGATGGTTTTGGCATACTGGAGGGCAGCATCCACGCCCCCCTCACAGCGCTGCAGCATCACATCCACTTCTTCAGCAGGAGGACGGGCTGTGCAGGGACAGACACTCCTGAGCTTCCAGTGCAAACACCCCCAGCTCTGTGCCCGCCCCGGTGCCACCAGCTCTGCTGCCTTTCCCCAGCTGAGCAGTCACGTGTGACTCGGGACAGCAGCGACGATGGGGAAGGTGCTGGTCCTGCACAGACCCCAAGCCTTGCACCCAGACTCATCCTGCTTACCTGTGTCACAGTTGTCCATGCCCGAGGGCACTCCATCTCCTCTGGGCCCAGGAATCCCCCCACAGAGGCTCTCCATAGTCTTTGGGAATTGGGAAAGAAGAGGGACTGGTCAGCCAAGAGGATGGGGAGCAGCTGGAGGGGCTGGCCAGATGGATGGAAGCTACTGGAGCCTTTTTGCCACTGCTGGAAGTCAGCTGTGCCCAGGCTGTGCCCCGTAGCTAATGGAACTGTGACTGGAGCAACAGCCTGCTCTGGGCTCACACCAGAGCTGGGGGGAGCAGCCAGAGCCCTGTGTGATCCCCAGCCACACATGGCAGCAGCACCAAGGTATCCATCCAGGACATCACTCACCTGGCTCTGGTCGCTGGGTGGAATGGAGAGGATGGTGCTGCTGTCCACCTCCCCCATGAGGAACTCGGACACCCTGTGGGGAGAGGAGCAGGGCTGGATTCAGCACAGTGACACGGGCTGTCTCAGGGGATGGCTGCCCACACTGCCTTACGTGCTGCTGAAGGACACGGCGATGGTCTCCACAGCCTTCTCGAACTCCCGCTTGTCCGCCTCATTGTTGGATTCGTAGTGGAAACCTGGAGGTGAGGAAATGTGACAGCCCTGTTGCCACAAGCAGCCGTCCCTGTCCCAGCAGAAAGACCTGCCAGCTCACGCTGGTATCAGAGAGGGCTTTGGGGATGGGGAAGGGGCTGGGGTGAATCAAGGGAGCAGAGGGAAGGATCATCCCTGTGGACAATGCATTTTTCCAGCACAGTAGTTTCCCCCTCTTCTTCCCAGGACTGACGTCCCTGACAGCATCTCTTGGCTCATGTTTCTGTTTATTCCCGTTACTCAGGGCTGCTGGAAAAGTGCTGCTGGACCTGTTCCACTGCCTGCCCTGCCTCACGGCTCCTCCAGAGCCCTCTCCAAGCAGGATGAACTCCTTCAGGAGGGCTCTTGCCCGCAGTCAAATGAGGAACCACCACCAAGCAGCAGGAACTGGGGCTGACAGCGCTTGGCAAGCTCCCATACCACGGGACACCAGCAACCAGGGCTGCTGGGCAGACCTTGGGTCAGCTCCTTGGGGTGGGGAGGGGTCTGCTCCAAGCCCATTCCCTCCCATCCCTACGTGGAACCAGCAGCCCCCCTGCCATGCTGTCCCCTGTGGTGGCTGTTGGTGTCCAGGAAGACATGGGTGACTCAGAAGGTTGTGCTGTGCCTGTGGTAGGTGCAGCCACCCCCTCCCCGTGGGTGACAGCAGCAGGAGGTGGTGCCCAGCTGGGATCTGACCTCCCAGACCCCGCTCCGTAAACACGAGAGGCTGCCAGGAGCAGGATCTGATTATTTCATTGTTTTTCCTGCGGCTGTGCCTGGAAACCCCCAGGCAGGATCTGTCATTTCTGACACTGCATCATCCTTAAAGCTGAACCACACCAAGAGGCAGACGATGCTTTTGCCCTCTCCACCAGTCCATGGGGCAGCTCCACTCCTGGTAACCCCTTCACGGGCTCCCCAATTCCCTCCCACCCCACCGTGGGGCAGGAGGGGAGTGGGACAGAGCTCCCAGCACCACTGTCTCACCCTTGACTTTGGAGATGAGGGTCCCAGCGGCCGTCAGGGTCTCCAGGGTGTTGAGCAGTGGGTACTTGTTGATGACCTGGCGCAGGATGCGGAGGGTTTCACCCAGGCACTCGTGGGCCAGCGGCCGCTGAGGCTCCTTGGGGTCTGCAGGAGAGGGGGGCTGAGATGCTGCATCCTTGTGCCACGTCCCTGCCCCATGTCCCTGCTCCCTGTCTCTGCTCTGCATCCCTGTCCTGTGTCCCCTGTTTACCTCCCAGCCACGTCCAAGGCAGGGACCTGCCATCTCCCAGACTATGCAGCAAATCCCCCCGGCCTCAGGGCTCCCCATGGCTGGCACAGCCACATCCTGCTTGCCCAGCACCTCCCCACAGTGTGGCCGTGTGTGTCCTGCCCAGCCTGCTATTGGCCAGGGGGCAGTCTGACCCGGCTGGCACAGCCACATCCTGCTTTCCCAGCACCTCCCCACAGCGTGGCCCTGTGTGTCCTGCCCAGCCTGCTATTGGCCAGGGGGCAGTCTGACCTTTGAAGCATTTTTTTCCTCCGTAGTAACTTTTCCCTTTGAAAGCAGTTTGGGAATTTCCTCCATTTCCTTCCCTCCCTCCTGCCGGATGGACGCTTCCAGCCAGGAGGGATTGGCTGGTTCAGCCAGGCTTGCTGCATCCCACAGGTTCCCCCCAGGACCTTCCCTTCTGCGGGCTCCAGTTGCCAGCCCAGGGGTCTGGCCAAGACCCCCTAGTGCAGATCTAGGGCTGGGGACTGACAGCCTGGTTAGGAAGTGAGGAACCTCCCTCAGGAAAGTGCTGGGATGGGGGATCAGCACCCACTGCCCAGCCAGGCAAAGACACCTCCCCATCCCAGCCCCCAGCTCAGGGCTGGAAAGGGATTTCTGCAAAACCAGGACTGACAACGTGGTGTCATATGCCCCCAGACCACGGCATTGATACATTCCCTGCGTCCCCTCAGGCAAGGACAGCTGCTCATGAGCCTGCAGACCACCCAGCCCCTCCTGCTGGCTGCCCTGGTGGGCTGGGGGCCGTGCCCGGCACCCCGTGGTGGCCGGGGGGCCCTGGCAGGCGGCTGGCACCGCTGCACTGTAAACAGGAAAACGGGCGGATGAAAATAGCAGGCAGGAAGCCGCGTTATCCTGGCTCCGAGCTACACTAACCCACCACTCTGACCGCAGCTGCACGCTGCCCCGGGGGTCCTGCAGCCTTCTGGCCCAGACAGAGACTCCCCAGCCACGGGTGGGTGTGTGCCAGGGTGCCGAGATGCAGCTGTTAGCCGCGGGGTGGGCACTCACCATCGCGCAGCACCACGTCCCGCAGCTTCTCCAGGGCATCGGCGAAGCGGGCGACGTCCGCCAGCAGCTGGGAGATGTCCTCGGGGTCGATGAAGGGACTCTCCCCGCCCTCCATAGGGCTGTAGGCCATGGGGGTCTTGTGGCCCTTGGGCCCGGCGCGGGGGGCCGTGGGCAGGGAGAAGCCGGTGGCGCTGGCATGGCGGCTCAGGCTGGTGGGGCGCTTCAGGGTGCCCACGGCGCTGGGGCTGCTGCTGAGCTTGGCACTGCCAGAGGGCAGCTCCCCACTGGAGCCCGGCGCCTCCAGGCAATCCTTGCGGGAAAGCTCCTGGGGAGCGAGGGTGACTGTGAGGGTACAGCATGGCAGGGACCCCAGAGAGGGAAGCACCCCACACCACCATCCTGGAGAACGAGCTGTAGCTTTGGGGGACTGGTGCCAGATCCTGCAGCTTGTCGTGCCTCAGTTTCCCCAGGTAGGGATCCCCTTTGGGGACCATCATGGGAGAGTGGGCAGGGTCTAGGCACTCGCCTGGCTGCCCCCATCAGTCCCTGCCAGCTCCTCTGGGTCTGTGTTTGTCATGAGGGGCACACAGTGACGGTGTGGGTGACACTGTTTGCCCAACCCAGCACCCACCGTGATGGGGCTGTCCAGGGGGTTGGGGACCCCAAAAGAGCAAAATGGCAGCAGGATCCGGCCCGCATGTCTCTTCCTCTTTTTCAGCAGCTGCTATGCTGGGGAAGGAGGCAGAGACAGGGACACCTCCCATGCTATTGTTTGGGTTTTACAGGTATTTTACAGATGGAGGAAGCCCCAAATTTCTAGGGGTAAAATTGCACTGAGGGAGGGGCTGGTACCGGCACTGTTCAGAGCTGTCACGGCTTGAGGGCCACACGAACAGTGAGAGTCCTTGGGCGTGGGGAGGGGACCCTGCAGCCCCTCAGCAGCTCCCACCAGCGACCCCCGGCACCCGGTTTGACACGAACGCGGGGGGTCTCAGCACCCCCGGGCGGGCGCTGCCGGAAGTGGTTTTGGCACCGGCGGAGCAGACACGGAGCACCGAGAGCACGAGGCTTCCGCGGGCGAGGGCGAACGGGGGAGCCCATCCCCACGGGGAGGCCAGACCACCATGGGGCTGCGAGGAGGCACAAAGACCTCCGCCCCAGCACGCCGGGCATCACCCCAGCCCTGTCCCGCTCCTCCCGGCTTGCAGCGGCCCCGGTGCCTCCCGTCCCTCCCTCCGGCGCCTCGGGGTGCCCCCGGCCGTACCGTCAGCCTCACGGCGGGCGTGCGGGGCAGCGAGTCCAGGGAGCGCTGGGGCGGGTGGGCTCTGCCCGCCGCCGCCGAGGGGCTGTAGCTTTTCTTACCCGCAGCCCGACCGAGCATCCCGCTGGCTGCCACCCATAGGCCCCTCTCCCGGGGACTCGGGGACGGGGATGGGGACGGGTGTCCCCTGCTAAGAGCCGCGGGTGGGCTCCGGGTCGCCGTCAGCATCGTGCCAGCCCGGTGTCGCCTCCCGCAGCGGGACTGGGGCGCAGGCGCGGGGCGGGCGGTGCGGGGTGCGCCGGGGAGCCCCGGCGGGCAGCGTTTCCTCCCGGCCCCTCCGGCTCCGGGGGGTTCCACGAGTCAATAAATAAATATCTGGCAGAGCCGAGGCACCGGGGCTGGCCGAGCCTGCGGTCGCCCCGCTCTCATCCCGGTCCCCAGGGAGGTCTGTGAGTCTCTCTGCCCTTCCCAAAGCCTCGGCAGCAGCCCCCCCGCCTTATTTCCTCCCTGTCCCTTCCTGCCCTCTCGCCTCCCTCGGTGGCTGCTCCGTCCCTTTCATCAGGGGTAAAAATCCCACCCCCAGCCCCGCGAGTAAGGTTCTTTCTGGTTTCCCTCCTCTCCACAGACCTCCTGGACGTATCCAGGGCCCCACTGCCAAGCTGTGGCTCTACCCAGCAGTTCCGTGGGTGCCGGTGCCCCTACAGCCCCCACCGTGCCAGGGGTCCGGCGGAGGCACTCACCGGCAGGCTCTGCGGGACGGGGCTTCCCGCCCGGCTCTTCTTGGAGATGGAGGGGGTTTTTATCAGCTCCCGCTTCTTCCGGGAGAACATTGTTCCCGGGGGGCCGAGCCGCTGCCCTCAGCCCCTCGCTCGGCCCGGTTCCTGGCCGCCGTACCGGTTCCTCGCGGCGCCGGTCACATTCGCGGGGCGCAGTGTCAGGAGGGCGCGTGTGACGCCGCCTCGTTTCCTCATCGGCTTCGCAGCCCGACCTGAAACAGGAAAAGCCGAACGCGCACCCAGAAGCGAGGCCGGGGCCAGGGGCACCCTGGCTGCCCTGCGGGGTCACAGGGGGCAGCGGGACCCCGGCACTTCTGGGGTTTCCAGAGGGTTTCAGTGCTGCAGTTCGGGGCTTACAGAGTTGGGGGGGGTTGAGCCCCTCTCTTTGGAACTCTCTTTGGTGGGAGTTCTCAGAGGGTTTCAGTGCTGCAGTTTGAGGCTTACAGAGTTGGGGGGGTTGAGCCCCTCTCTTTGGAACTCTCTTTGGTGGGAGTTCAGCCTGTTTGGGGGTGTCCATCCATCCAGGGATGACAATCTGAATGTCCATCCCTCTGAAGGCCCCAGGTGTGGGGTTGGGTGGGATGGGGGGCTCTGGGCTCCCACTTGTTGGATGCTCCCGGCTCTGCCCTTCTGTAGGCTCGGTGGCGGTGCCGGGACCGGCCCTCTGGGGTCACAGCCCTGCCTCCTGCCCTCCCCGGGCTCTGTGCACCCACAGTCCCACCGTGACTCTCCCACGCACGGGGCATCGCGACCTCACAACGGGAGTATCGGGGGACATCGGACAGACCCCTGCAGAGAGCTGGACCGGGCCCTCTGGGTGCTGCGTGGGGACCCCCGGCCGCTGCCCACGGGCTGCTGGGGACGGCTGCCAGCCCCTGTGGGCAGTTGGGGGGTGATGGTGTCCCCTTCCTGCTCTCCTTCATCCCGGCACCTCCCCGCCGGGCCGTACCAGGCCGGGCCATACCGGGCGGTCTCTCGTGGAACTTATGCCAGGTCCGTGAGGACACGGGCACGGCGGAGGGCAGGCCAAGAGGAGCAGGATGCTGTTGGGGATGGGTGGAGGTCTGTGAGGTGCAGGGATTATGGAAGGTGTACGCGTGGCCCGCGTGTATGCGTGAGCGTGGGTGCGTGTGAATGTGTGAGGCATGAGTGAGCGAAGGTGCGAGTGCGTGTGCGAGCGCAGGGCAGCGCCCGTGGGTCGGGGGGTGCGTGTGTGTATGTGTTGTGTGTGTGTGTTGTGTGTTCTGTGAGTGTTGTGTGTTGTGTGTGTGTTGTGTGTGTGTTGTGTGTGTGTTCTGTGTGTGTTCTGTGTGTGTGTGTTTTGTGTGTTCTCTGTGTGTGTGTGTGTTGTGTGTTACATGTGGCACCCACGGGCACGGGCCACGGTGCCCACACCCGTGTACAGGGATGCACACGCGTGTGCCCGTGTGTACCCAGTGCCCGTGTGTACCCAGTGCCCGTGTGCCCGGGACGGCTCCAGTTCCGGCCCCAGGCTGCCCCGACTCCGGTGCCTCTCGGTGCTCCCCGAGTGGCAATGTCGGGGTTCGGGACCCTCCCCTCGATCCGGCCGCTCCTGCCCTTATTTGGACATTTCACCCCGTCCAATCAACGCGGGGGGGGCCGGGCCCGACCCCGCCCCCGCCCCGCCCGAGCCCGCTCCGGTACCGGCCCCGTTGCCCGCTCCCCGCTCCGGTACCGGCTCCGTTCCCCGCCATGAGCAGCTCCCAGTTCAACAAGGGCCCGTCCTACGGCCTCTCCGCCGAAGTCAAGAACCGGGTGAGCCGCGGCGGGGGCCGGGCGGTGCCGGGACCACCGGGCGCGGGTGAAGCGGGAGCTGGGGGATACCGGGGCCACCGGGCGCTGTGGCTGCCGGTGCTCCTGGAGGCGCGGGAGAGTCGAGCATCCCGGTGCTGCTGGGGCGTCCCGGTTACATCCCGGGCTCTGGAGAGGCGGGCGTTTTTCCGATATGCCCCAGGACTAAAGAGCCGGCCAAGAGCGGAGAAGTTGCGGGATTCCGGGAAGATGGAAATCCGGGGCTTCCCGGGAGGATGCGGAACTGAAGGACTCAGAGTACCGAGGTCTCTGAGGGCTGGGGAGAGCGAAGCTGGGCTCCCAGTCTCGAGTGTCCTGAACCTGCCTAGAGGGTCCCAGGGACGTGTCTTGGGGACCGCGGTTGGGTGTCTCCCGTGCGGCGGCCGCTGTGGCTCCGCTGCCCCCGGCAAATGGAGGGGACCTTTCCCGTCACACCCGAGGCTGGGGGCGATCGCCTCGCTTCTCTCCGGACCAGCTCCACAAAGCTTCTCCACTTTCTGCTTCCCCGCAGCTCCACATCGCTGTACGGGATGCTCCGACCTGGCAGCGTCCCCGCGTCTCCGGGGATGCGGCTTTTGGCCCCGGTGACTCTGCCGCCGAAGTGCCGCGGGGCCGGGAGGGGAAGGAGGGATGGGAGCCTCCGACTGAGCTGTTTGCACCCCTAGGTGGGATCCGGATGCGGTGGGGTGCAGCTGCCGGCACCCTCCTGCCCCCGCACGGGGGTCCTGCCGGGCCGGGGGGCGCAGGGGACACAGCAGCCCCGGGTGGTCGGTGCTGTGCCCAGGCGAGCAGAGACTGAGCCGTGGTCACCCCGGGGCAGGTGGCTTGAGGGTGGTTTGAAAGTGTTCTGCCCGGGGACACCTGGACAGGCAGGAGAAGGGACAAGTGGTGACAGGCACGCGGCTGCCGTGGCCGGGGTGGTGGCGGGATGTGGTGGCCGTGGCCGGGCGCTCGCTCCTTACCTGGCCTCGCAGGGGATTTGCAGATTTGCATTTCGTAACGGGGAGAGGATGAGCCCCGGCCTGCCCGGGGCTGGGCTGCCCCAGCTGAGCGGGTGACAGTGTTTCATGTTGATTCAGCAAGACGTGAGCCAGTCCAACTGCCCCGGTGTGTCTGATGGAGGTGACATCACCGACTGGGAGCCAGATCAACCAGTGACATGCTCCCAGTCTGTGGAAGCCCTTGCAGACTGGGCTGTGGTGGGATCTCTCTGGGGCTGGTGCACTCCCCATGCCCTGGGAAATCCTCAGGCTGGCTGTGGGGAGGGAAGAGGAACTGGCTTCAGCTGCTCATGCTCCAGAAAATCAGCTGGTGGGACTGTAGAATGCCCCAGCCAGGACACATGTGGTGTCATGAGGGTGAACCATGTCCTGCATCAGCCGAGCTTCCATTTGGAACTGGAGTGTCTCCCTGCCACGTAGCAGGGCTGGACTGTGCCCATCCCAGAGTCTCCCTGTGTCCAGGATCCCTAGGAACTCATGGCCTTGGCACATAAGAGGACCAGGAAGGGACAGGATGGGCGAGAGGCTGGTGCATGCCCTGGGGCCACCCCCAGGTGCCAGCTGAGCATCAGAGGCGCTGGGCTGGGGCAGGACAGCACTCGGGGTTTCCAGACCCTTCCCTCCCTAGGCCAGGAGAACTTTCCCTTCCCTTGTGGGCCGGGGGCTGAGACGACAGAGATGCTGCTGGCCCTGGCAGCTGGTCTCCATTTGGGAGGAGACATCCACATTCCTGGCATAGCCGCGGTGACTGAGGAATCTGTGGTGGAGGCTGGGCCTCGCCAGAAGGGAAAGGGAGAGCATCTCGTGGCCAGGACCCCTGGAGCTCAGAGCTGAGCTCCCACGGGCTCCAGCAGACAGGGAGAGACAAATCCGGGGGGTCACTTCCCCCTAATCCCATGGGCAGTTCCTTCTCATGCTTTTGGAATGGTTCAGAAGCTGCTGTATCTGCTGGCAGCATCATACTCATGCTCCTGTCCCTGTTCCCATACCAAGGGTGGGAACTGTCCCCATGAGGGGTTTGGGGTGCACGCTGGGACCCTGCCTGAGCTGTCCCCCCACTGCCCCCCAGCTCGCCCAGAAGTATGATCCACAGAAGGAGGCTGAGCTGCGGACGTGGATCGAGAGCGTGACAGGAAAACAGATTGGACCTGACTTCCAGAAGGGGCTGAAGGATGGGGTGATCCTCTGCGAGTGAGTCCTGGGGCAGTGCTGAGCATGGCCCCAGCCCCTGCTCCAGCTGGGAGGAGATGGGGGATACCAAACCTCCAGGGGACCCTCACCAGCCCTTGTGGTGGGAGGGTGGGCTGGATGCGTGCCAGTGGGACCTGCCAGAGTCACCCCCAGGGCTTCTGTGTCTGGGGAGAGCCCTGAGGACAAACAGGGACTGGGGGGGGGGAACTTGCCTCAGATGGAGGAGGCCTGGGCTGGACCTTCCCAAAAGGAGCTTATGCCCTGCAGTCACTTTGAGGTTTTTTCCTGCCACAGCCTCATGTCCCCCTGCCTCCCTCCAGGCTCATGAACAAGCTGCAGCCCAACTCAGTGAGGAAGATCAACCACTCGGCCCAGAACTGGCACCAGGTAGGTGCAGCTCTGCTGCCACCCGCCTGCTGTTCCTGCTGTCACCCACCAGGGCTCACCCCTCTGCCTCTCCACAGCTTGAGAACCTCTCCAACTTCATCAAGGCCATGGCCAGCTACGGTATGAACCCCGTGGACCTCTTTGAAGCCAACGACCTTTTTGAGAGCGGGAACCTGACACAGGTGCAGGTGTCACTGCTGGCACTGGCGGGAATGGTGAGCACAGAGGATGAGCAGTTTGGGACGGGCTGTAGCCCCATGGGGACCTCGAGTTTGGGCTGGTGCTTGTGGGACCCCACAGTTCCCCCTGCCCAGGGAGTGGTTGGGGGGTTTGGGACCCCTGTCCTTCCTCACAGCCGCTCCTGGCAGGCCAAGACGAAGGGGCTGCAGAGCGGGGTGGACATCGGCGTGAAGTACTCGGAGAAGCAGCAGAGGAATTTCGACGAGGCCAAGATGAAGGCTGGGCAGTGCGTGATCGGGCTGCAGGTGGGCTGCCACACGGGGTCCCATGGGTGGAGGGCTGGGCAAAGGGTGCTCAGTTCTGTCAGATTCTCAGCGCTGTCACAGCTCCAGGCATTGCTGGAGGGACCTAAGGCATGAGATGCCTCAAGTGTCCTTGGGATGGGGGACCATCTTGGCTCTGTGTCCAGTGGCTGGGAGATGGGTTAGGGAGCACTGGCTGTGCTCCCCAGCCTGGGGGGGATAGGGACAGGGGGAGAAGGGGCACATGTGGGGCAGCACACATTCCTCACCAGACCCCTTTGTCAGATGGGCACAAACAAGTGTGCCAGCCAGTCTGGCATGACGGCCTATGGCACCAGGAGGCACCTCTACGACCCCAAAAATCAGATCCTGCCACCCATGGACCACTCTACCATCAGCCTCCAGATGGGCACTAACAAGTGTGCCAGTCAGGTGAGCCCCCACACTGAGCTGGGGAGGGATGGGAGTGCCACAGCTGAGCCCTGCTCCATCCTGTCATCCTGTCCTTCCTTCCAGGTGGGCATGACGGCTCCCGGCACCAGGAGACACATCTATGATGCCAAGATGGGGACAGAGAAGTGTGACAACTCATCCATGTCGCTGCAGATGGGCTCCAACCAGGGCGCCAACCAGAGCGGGCAGGTCTTTGGCCTCGGCCGCCAGATCTACGACCCCAAGTACTGCCCCCAGGGCAGCCAGGGCGAGGTGGCCAACGCTGCCGGGGACCTGAGCGGGGACCCGCCCGGGTACCGCTACTACCGTGAGGAGGAGGAGAGCTACTGAGCGGGATGGCTCCGCCCCAGCCGCACCATCTCATGTGCAGCCGCGTTCCGGCCTCCACTGTCATCATTCCCTCTTTTAAAACTCTTTTTTTTTTTTTAAACTCTGGAAATGAATCTATTTTTCTGAGCGAGGAAATAAAGACCGTTTCTAGAGAAGAGCCCAGCAGATTTCCCCCCCCAGGAGCTCCAAGACCCTGGGGCAGCAGGACGGTGGCAGATGTTGCAGCATCTGGGAGTGGACAGTGTCACCTCTGACTCAGCCAGCACCCACCACACACCCCTGTGATGCCCCCGGATCCCTCAGCAAGGAGCGGGAGTGGGTGCCCTGCTGCCCCTGGTGCTGCTGCTCGTCCCTGTGCTGGCAGGACCCTGCTCAGCCCTGTGGAGGAGAGGGCCTGGGGTCAGCGGGACACGGGGGAAGCACATCTGGGAGAGGCTGCGTGGCCTCGGGCTTGTGAGTGTGAGTGTGAGTGAACGTGTGTGTGCACGCAGCTCTGCACTCTGGTGCGATCGCTAAATGCTGGAAATGCCCTTTTTGCAGAACTCGTAGAGACCAAGTTTTCAAGGCCACGGTGATGGCTGCAGGGCTGGGCCGGGAGCTGGCACACCTGGCACAGCTGGCACACCCAGCCCTGCTGCAACCTGATCGCCCAGGCTCGTTGGAGCCGAGGTTGGCTCCAATGGCTGCATCCTGCACCGGGGCGGTGCCCTGCCCATCGATATCTCCCCTCCCGTGAGGTTTTTAATGTGGATGCTCTCAGACTGAAACCATTTATTAAAAAAAAAAACAAACCCTTTCAACATAAACAGGAGCTGGTGTCTGCTGCAGGCGCCTTCTCCAGCCTCAGGCGGGTCTCTCTCTGTGCCTGGGGGGCTGCAGAGAGCTGGGTGAGATCCCCGGAGTGACAGAGGGCTGGGGCGGGATGCTGCGTGTCCCGGGGAGCCGGGAACGGGCTGCGGGGTTAATGGATGTGCGGGATGAATGAGTAATTAACTGTGCCAACGGGACGGGATGGGACGTGCCTATTCCGGGAAGGGATCCACCTTTTTTGGGGGAAATGCTGCGTTTCGGAGAGCCACGCCGCTCCGTGGGGCTCCCAGGGGTGGAGTGGGGTGGGATGGGATGGAATCCATGGGATGGGATGGAATGGGATGGAATCTATGGGATGGAATGGGATGGAATCTATGGGATGGGATGGGATGGGATGGAATCCATGGGATGGGATGGAATGGGATGGAATCTATGGGATGGGATGGGATGGAATCTATGGGATGGCATGGGATGGGATGGGATGGGATGGGATGGAATCTATGGGATGGGATCCATGGGATGGGATGGGATGGAATCTATGGGATGGGATCCATGGGATGGGATGGGATGGGATGGGATGGGATGGAACGGGACAGGACGGGACGGGACGGGACGGGATGGGATGGGATAGAATCCATGGGATGGGATGGAATGGGATGGGATCCATGGGATGGGATGGGATGGGATCCATGGGATGGGGGGGGTGGGGGCGGGATTCCTACTCCCCGCCCCCCGCCGCACCTGCCCCTTTAAGAGCCGGCTCCATGACGTCACGCCCACGGCTACTTTGTAGCGCGGGGTGGGCGGGGCCTGC
>NW_024497186.1:709943-776976 GCF_017590055.1 Onychostruthus taczanowskii
GGGACGGGGCGGGAGGGGACGGGACGGGATGGGATGGGATAGAATCCATGGGATGGGATGGAATGGGATGGGATCCATGGGATGGGATGGGATGGGATCCATGGGATGGGGGGGGTGGGGGCGGGATTCCTACTCCCCGCCCCCCGCCGCACCTGCCCCTTTAAGAGCCGGCTCCATGACGTCACGCCCACGGCTACTTTGTAGCGCGGGGTGGGCGGGGCCTGCGCGCGCCCGGCGGAGCCGCGGGGTCTCTTAAAGAGGCCGCGCAGCAGCATCAGGTAACGGGGGTCCCGGGCCGGGGGCTGCGAGGGCCGAGAGGCGAGGCTGTGTCCCGGCTGCTGGTCTCGGCCGGATGCGGCCGCCCAGCGTCCCCCCGAGGCTCTTAGTGCCTCCCCGCCCCCCCTCCGAGGCTATCCCGTGTCCCCCTCGTAGCCCTGAACTGTCCCCGTGTCCCCTCTGGACTGTCATCGTTCCTTCGAGCTGTCCCCATGTCCCCCCTGGGTTGTCCGTGTCTGAGCTGTCCCTATATCTTCCCGGCCCGTCCGCCTCCCGGTGACTCCGCACCCCGCCCGGAGCGGGGCTCCGTGCGGCCGAAGCGGGTTGGGGGGCGCGGGGTCGGAGGGCGCCGGGAGCTGCGGTTGGTCCGGCTGTTGTCGGGGTCGCGGCGTCCACCGAGCTCCCGGCTGCAGCGGTGCGGCGTGTTTGTCCTCGTGAGATGAGTGAGCACATTCCCACGCGAGTCCCCCGGGAGGATCCAGGGATTCTGTGGTTGTTTTGTCCCGAAAAGTGCCGCCGCCCCCGCGGGGCTGGGGCTCCCCCGGACCGGCAGATCCGCAGCACCCTCCGGTTCCAGCGGATGGGGACACTCAGACACCTCTGTCTCCCCTTGTCACCCCCACCTGGCAGCTCCTTCTTTCTCTCCGTGTCACCCCAGCTGACCCCGGTGCATCCCCGGAGGAATCCTACCCCCGAACCCACTCGTGTCCGGCTCCGCAGGCCGATTAGGCGGATTTCCCAGCCGGGATCCTAATCCCGCTGCCCCGTGCCCGCTTATCCCGCCTGCGCCCGGGACCCGGCTTAGCCCCGGGGGCGGGCGGGTGGCGGCGAGCGCGGCGCGGCGGTGAGTGCGCGGCTCCCCGGGCCCCGGGGAAAAACGAGGGGCAAGTCCGGGGCTGGTGGTGTCCCAGACTGGCGGAGACCGGGGAGCCGCCCCGGAGCTCGGTTGTCCCGGGGCGTGGGCGGGTGCACCGGGCGGAACGCTGCGGGTTGGGTCGTGCCGCCGCCGCCACCGGGCTCGTCACTGAGCCGCCCTGGCAGAGCTTTGCTGCCGGGCCCCGGAGCTGCTGGCCCCGCTCCAGGGGTGGGTGAATTCCCGGGAACTGGCAGAGATGCGGCTGCTACCCCCGTGGGATACGGGTGTCGGAGCTCGGGCCGCTGCACCGGAGCAATTTCGCTCCTGGGCTGATGAGAGCCCCACCCACATCCCTCTCACGGGGAAACTGAGGCACGGGCAGGTCTCAGCCTCTCCCGGGCTGCCCAGCTCGCCCGGAGCTACTCCTGGGGTGCTGGACTGCTCCCTGTGCCCGGCATGGGCAGCGAACCGTGCTGCTGGCTCCTGGAGAGAGCTCGTGCCCAGCTCTGGTGCTTTTGCTTTAGGAAATAATGTGATTTGAGCCTTTAGCTCCGGAAAGGAGCTTTGCTGCCGGAATGCCGTCCGGCTTCTGCCGGCCCCGGAGCTCAGCCCTGTGCCCGGCACCGTGCCCGGGGTGTGATAAGCCCCGAAGCAGAAGGAAGTGAGATCCCAGCCGCCGCCCCCAGCTCGGGGCTGCCCCCCCTGCTCTCACCCGCAGCCGGAGCCGAGCGGGGCCCGCGACCCCCGCGATGGCGGTGGGCACCCAGCTGGGGCTGCTGCTCTGGAAGAACTTCACCTACCGCCGGCGGCAGCGGGTGAGTGGGCGATTGGGATGGGGCTACCCAGAGCCGCGGGTGCCTGGCATAGGGGCAGGCAGAGCCCCGGGCACTGATGTGGGACCGGAATCCCACCAGCCTTGCGTGTCCCCCAGATCCAGCTGGCTATCGAGATCCTGTGGCCCCTCTTCCTCTTTCTTATCTTGATCTCAGTGCGGCGATCCCACCCTCCCTTCAAGCAGCATGAGTGTGAGTGTCCCCCCCAGGACCCCCTAAGCCAGATAAGACCCCTCTGTGTGCCCCGGTACGGGAGCCCTTCGGGGTGACAGCGGGGGGACCCTGTGGTCACAGGCTGCTCGGGTGTGTGTGGGGTCCCCTGAACCTGCCTCCCTCTCCCTCAGGCCACTTTCCCAACAAGGCGCTGCCCTCTGCGGGGACACTGCCCTGGCTGCAGGGCATCATCTGCAACATGAACAACCCCTGCTTCCGGCACCCCACGGCAGGAGAAGCCCCTGGCGTGGTGGGCAACTTCGATGGCTCCATGTGAGCGCGGGGCAGGGGAGCTGCGGGGCAGAACGGGGCTGGCCCGGGGTCTCATTGCCCACCCATGTCCCGTGTCACAGCGTCTCCCGTCTCCTGACCGAAGCCCGGCGGGTTCTGCTCCGCGGGCACGGGCAGCGGCTCCTGCGCAGCTTCGCCCGGCTCCTGCCCGCCCTGCGCCGGCTCCGGGACAGCGGGAACCAGCGGAGCGGTGAGCACCGGGGGCGGGGGGTGCCGGGGGAGCCAGACCCCTTGTCTGACCCCTGCTCCCCCAGCTCTGCCGGTGAGGGAATACTTGAGAGAGGACGAGACTTTCTCCCGGTTCCTGCGGACCAACACATCTCTGCCCGCGGCGCTGGTGGATGAGCTGATGGGGGCTCGGCTCAGCCCCCGCATCGTGAGTGTCGCCGCGGTGCCCACTCCCGGTGCCCGCTGCCGGTGACCGCATCACGACTGCCCTCTCCTTCCAGTTCTCCTTGGAGAGCGTTCGCCTCCCTCTGAAGGCCCTGGTCTGCAACGCCTCGGTCCTGGGGGGCTTCCTGGTGGGCGGCGACGCCGACTCCACCCAGAGCCTGCAGCAAGGACTCTGCGCGCTGCCCAGCTCCCAGCTCCGTGCCATGGAGGGCTCCTTCCTCTCCCAGATGGACTTCCCACGACTGCTGGCGGTGAGCCTCCAGCGCGGTCGGGTGCTGGAGGGCAGCGAGGCAGAGACCCCTGGCCTCCCTGCCAGGGCTGTGACCCCCTTCTCATGCCCCTTGTAGGAACAGATGAGCTCAGAGTTGAGCGGAATCGCTGGCAGCGTGGAAGCTTTGGGCAGCTTCCTGCGGGATGCAGCATCCCTGATGGAGGAGGTACACCCCTCCCCTGCCCCCTGCCCACCCCCACCGTGCCCCTGTCCCCCACTGCCCCTCTCCACTGTCATCCCACTCTCCCCAGGTCTCCTCCATGACCAGCCTGGCCGAGCTGCGTCAGGAGATTGAGGGGCTGAGGGTGCCCAACACCAGCACGGGAGCCTTCACAGCCCTGTCACGCATCGCCTGTGGGCACCCCGAGGGCGGGGGGCTCAGGATCCCCTCCCTCAACTGGTACGAGGACAACGATGTCAAAGCCTTCCTGGACCGTAACAGCTCGGAGCACAGACCTGTGGCCTCAGGCAGCACCAGTGAGTGGGGGGCTGTGGGAGGCTCAGCCAGGGGCTGTGGGGGGCAGGGGGGGCCGATGGTGGGGGGCTGGTGGTGAGGGCTCAGCTCTGCACCCCCAGGTCCCTTCTGCCGGGAGCTGCTCCGCAGCCTGGAGTCCAGCCCCCTCTCACAGATCTTCTGGCGGGGGATCAAGCCCCTCTTTGTGGGGAAGATCCTGTACACCCCACCCGGGCCTGGCCCCGACAGTGTCATGGCTGAGGTGAGTGGGGGCTGCAGGAGGGCTGGAGGGTTTGGGGGGGTCTCATCCCAAACCTGCCTCACCTCCCTCACACAGGTGAATCGGACCTTCCGGGAGCTGGCGGTGCTGGGGGAGTTGGGGGGTGCCTGGCAGGAGCTGGGACCCCGAATTTACACCCTCCTCAACAGCAGCCTGGAGATGCAGGTGCTCCAGGTGGGTGACCCCAGACTCCTCCGTTGGGAACGAGGTTGCTGTGGGGTGCAAGATGGGCTGTGCTGGGGTGCGAGTGGCCAGGAGTGGGGTGGGCTGCAGCTGGAGAAGGGTGGGCTGCAGCTGGAGCAGGGTGGGCTGCATGGCCTCCCATACCCCGGTGCTTTGCAGGACCTGCTGCTGGCCCCGAGCACAGCCCAGCTCCTGGATGGCTTCCTCAACGGCACCTCCTGGAAGCTGCCAGAGCTGGTCACATTCCTGACAGGGCCAGCAGGGGGACCAGGCCTCACCTGGCACCAGGTGTACACTGATGTGGACACAGTCCTGAGCACGCTGTCACAGTTCATGGAGGTTTGTGTCACCCTGCTGTGGGCAGGCTGGCCCCTTGCACCGCCCGTGCCCGCTGAGCCCTACCTGCCCTCCCACAGTGTGTCTGCCTGGACAAGATCGAGGCAGTGGCCACCGAGGAGCAGCTGGTAGCCCGAGCCCTGGAGCTGCTGGAGGAGCAGCAGTTTTGGGCAGCAGTGGTCTTCCAGCCCCCCATCAATGCCACAGCCCCTGGACTGCCACCCCACGTCCGCTACAAGATCCGCATGGACATTGACGATGTCACAAGGACCAACAAGATCAAGGACAGGTTGGGGGATGCCCTCCCTCTCCTTGGCCACCCTGTGCTCATTGCCAGGGCATCCCTGGTCCCAGCACCGTGCTCTGCCCCCAGGTTTTGGGACCCAGGCCCTGCAGCTGACCCCTTCAGTGACCTGCGCTACGTCTGGGGGGGCTTCGTGTACATTCAGGACCTGGTGGAGCAGGCGGTGGTGCGGGTGCAGACTGGGGCTGCCCCACGGACAGGGGTCTATGTCCAGCAGATGCCCTACCCCTGCTATGTGGACGATGTGTGAGTGGGCAGGGGCAGCCCCAGACCCTGGGACAGTTGGGTGACCCCCCTGCTGCAATGGGGGACACATCCAAGCATCCTGCAGCATGGCTGCGCTGGGGAGGTGGCACAGGGCTGGTCGTGCCCTGGTGTCCCTGGCACAAGAGTGGCCCAGGAATGTTGAGCTAAGGGTGGAATGGCTGGTGGTATCTCCCCAGGTTCTTGAGGGTCCTGAACCGCTCACTGCCTCTCTTCATGACTCTGGCCTGGATCTACTCAGTGGCCATGATCATCAAGGGGGTGGTGCACGAGAAGGAGACACGTCTCAAGGAGACCATGAAGACCATGGGGCTGAGCAGCGGGATCCTCTGGCTCAGCTGGTTCCTCAGCAGCTTCATCCCCTTCCTCCTCAGCTCTGCCCTCCTTGTCCTCATCCTCAAGGCAGGTTGCAGGTCTCAGGGGACAGCATGGGTGACACAGGGAACATCAGGGCTGGGAGCCAGCACGGGAGGCTCCACAGGCTCCAACCTGCCTCCATCCACAGCTGGGAAACATCCTGCCCTACAGCGATCCAGCAGTCATCTTCCTCTTCCTCGGCACCTTCTCAGTAGCCACCATCAGCCAGTGCTTCCTCATCAGCACCTTCTTCCCCCGTGCCAACCTGGCCTCGGCGTGCGGTGGCATCATTTACTTCTCGCTCTACCTGCCCTACGTGCTGTGCGTCGCCTGGCGCGACTACATCACCTTCCCAATCCGTGTCCTGGTGGTGAGCCCGGAGCTGCCCCTCTGCAATGCCCCTGCTGCTCTGGGTGGGGGCTTTGGGCTGCACCCCCCAGGCCAGTCTTTGCCCTCACTGCCTTTCTGGCTCTCCTCAGAGCCTGCTGTCCCCCGTGGCCTTCGGCTTCGGCTGTGATTACTTCTCCCTCTACGAGGAGCAGGGCGTGGGCATCCAGTGGCACAACCTGGCTGCCAGCCCCGTGCCAGGAGACCCGTACAGCTTTGCTGCAGCCATGGGGCTGCTGCTGCTGGACGCTGTCCTCTATGGCCTGGCCACCTGGTACCTCGAGGGTGTCTTCCCAGGTGAGTGCAGCTCCCCTGACCCCCAGCTGCCACTCAGCCCTGGCCCCACTTAACCCCTTTCTGCTGCAGGTCAGTACGGGATCCCCAAGCCCTGGAATTTCCCCTTCCTGAAGAGCTACTGGTTTGGAGAGTCATCCTCATCTGGGCACTCCCTGTACCACACCAGCCCCCACACTGCACCCCAAGGTGACTCCCTGCCCACCCTGGAGCTGCGTGGCTGAGGGCAGTGGCCATGGAGCCCTCCAGCCCAGGTCTTGCTCCCCAGTGGAGGGTCCTGCACCCCATGGCAAGGGGTCCTGCCCCCAGCGAGGGGTCCTGGCCAGGGATGTGACCCCTTGGTGGCTTCCAGTGCTGGTGGAAGAGCCGCCTGCCGATCTCCAGCCCGGCGTCTCCATCCGCAACCTGGTGAAGGTCTATGGCAGCAGCGGCCGTGCGGCCGTCAACGGGCTGAGCCTGGACTTCTACGAGGGGCAGATCACCTCCTTCCTGGGCCACAACGGCGCTGGGAAGACCACCACCATGTGAGCCACCACAGAGGGGCTGTGTGGCCATGGCTGGGGACAGGAGCTGAGCCTGACTCTGTCCCCACCTGGTCCCCACACAGGACAGGGTACCCTGGCCCCAAGCCTTGCTGCCCCTGTGCTCCATGTCCCACTTTTCTCACCATTTCCAGGTCCATCCTGACTGGCCTCCTGCCCCCCACCTCGGGCACTGCCTATGTTCTGGGCTGGGACATCTGTTCCGATATCGACAGCATCCGCAAATCCATGGGCATGTGTCCCCAGCACAACGTGCTCTTCGACATGTAGGCAGGGCTGGGGTGGTGTGGGGAGTGATGCAGGGCTGTCTCCCTCCATCCCTGTGCCCCTCACGCTGCCTTTCCCCCGTCCCCGCAGCCTGACGGTGGAGGAGCACGTCTGGTTCTACGGGCGGCTGAAGGGGCTCTCGGAGAGGCAGGTGCAGGAGGAGATGGAGCAGCTGCTCCAGGACACGGGGCTGCCCCACAAGCGCCGGGAGCAGACCAGGAACCTCTCGGGTGCGTGTGGGGGTCGGGCTGGGTGCCTGAGCGGGGCTCGCTGGCTCCGAGCCTCCCCAACGCCTCCCTCTGCAGGCGGGATGCAGCGGAAGCTCTCGGTGGCCATCGCCTTCGTGGGCGGCTCCCGGGTGGTCATCCTGGATGAGCCCACGGCCGGCGTCGACCCCTTCTCCCGCCGCAGCATCTGGGAGCTGCTGCTCAAGTACCGCAAAGGTCAGGGCTGGGAGCCCCCGCTTCACCCTCTGAGCCCCCCAGCCTGGGGCGAGCGGGGGATGTGCTGGTGGGGAGAACCTGCAATGGGGGGGTCCAGCAAGGGGGTCAAGCCCGTTCCTGGTCCTCAGGCCGCACCATCATCCTGTCCACCCACTACATGGACGAGGCAGAGCTCCTGGGGGACCGCACTGCCATCATCTCACAGGGCCGGCTCTGCTGCTGCGGGTCCCCCCTCTTCCTCAAGGCCAGGCTTGGCACCGGCTACCACCTCACCCTGGTGAAGCGGGACAGGAGCGGGACAGGCGGCAACACTAGCACTGTCCCCAGTGTCACCAAAAAGGTGGGACCCTCAGCCCTGTGATCATCCCCCAAAGAACAGCCAGTGTCTCCGTCCTGGATATTGGGGGGCACTGGGGGCTAGGTCCTGCTGTGGGGTGCCAGGCTCCAGCCACCCTTTGCTGCAGGATGGCAGTGACTCGGAGCACAGCAGTGACACGGGCCTGGGCAGCGAGCGGGGCAGTGATGCCAGCGCCGTGGGTGAGAGTTTTGTCCCCTCACAGTGTCACCCCCAGCTGCTCCTCAGACACCCCAGGGAGGCTGGGGGTGCACAGCCCCGCATCTGGCCCCTCTCCCCCTTTTATTGGAAGTGCAGAAGGAGATCCCCATCCCCTCCATCTCCCCTGGGGACACTCAGGCTGGGATGCCGGGCACACAGAGCTGTGGCCAGCTGTGCCAGCCAGTGGCTCCTGCCCCGGGTTTCCAGCCCTCCCCATCCCTCCAGATGTGGCCCAGCTGTCAGCGCTGATCCAGAAGCTGGTCCCTGGCTCCCGGCTGGTGGAGGACATCGGGCACGAGGTGCTCTTTGTCCTGCCCTACAGCGGGGCCAGGGACGGGACCTTTGGGGAGCTGTTCCGTGAGCTGGACGCACGCCTGGGGGAACTGGGGGTCTCCAGCTACGGCATCTCTGACACCACCCTGGAAGAGGTACCCAGGGGGGCTGTGGTCAAGGGGCTCCCGGGGTGCTCCTGACCAGGGGGTTTCCCTCACTGGGCTGTGGGTGCTGGTGTGTGTTTAACACCAGCCCTCCCACATGCCCAGATCTTCCTGAAGGTGGCCGAGGACACAGCGCTGGACACTGACACCACGGGTAAAACCCCTCAGTCCTGGCTGGAGCTGAGCTCTGGGGTACAGGGAGGGCTGGGGAGGTGCTCAGCAGCCCAAAGCAGAAGAGTGGGGTGTCCCCAGCACCCTGCCAGGGCTAGGGGCCCTGCTGGGAGCACCTGTGGATGCAGAGTGGTGTCACAGCCTGTGACCTTGGTCCTGCCCTGGCATCTTGTCCTCATTTTGTCAGGCACCATGAAAGGAGCAGCTCCTGGCGAGATGGGGGATGGGGATGTGGCCGATGGAGAGATGGGTAAGGATGGGGGAGGTGGGACCCCTGAGCTGCTGCTGAGGGCTCCCCACCTCCAGCCCCTGGGCTGGGGTGATGGCACGTGTCCATTTGGGTGGCTGTCCCTCCAAGCAGGCATCCCTTCAGGCATGTGTCCCTTCAAGCAGGGGGATACTCAGGGACCCTCGTGCAGCATAGCTGCCTCCCAGTTTTGGGGTGTCCCCAGAGCAAAGATCTGGGATGAGGATGGATTTGGGGAAGCCCAGTTCTGCGCAGGAATTGGGATGGGATATGAAATCCCAGGGGGGGAATTCAAGAGGAGAACTCTTGAGGGAGAGCTGGCATGGGGACAGCCACGGGAGCCTGGGGGGGCTGTGGTGATTTGGGGCACCAGCTCTGCCCTGGGTGGGCACTGGTAGTAACCCCTCTCTCCTCTCCTTTACATTGAGCCAAAGGAGCACGGCGAGGTAGGAGCTGGGGGCAGTTTGGGGGGGCTGGGGGCTCCTGCATGCAGCACCCCGTCCCTGCTGGGGTGGGGGGGCGCCCCTGCCAGCAGCCTGTCCCCCCTCACCCCGCCTGGCACGAGTCCCTTGCCAGACCCGTGTGTGTCCCGGCAGCGGAGGAGCCCCGGGAGACGGACCTGCTGCGGGGGGCGGCGGGGCAGGCGTGCGGGAGGGTGCGGGGCTGGGCGCTCACCTGCCGCCAGCTCCGCGCTCTCTTCACCAAGAGGATGCTCCACGCTCGGCGCAGCACCCGCGGATTCTTCGCGCAGGTGGGGCCGCGGGGTGGGGATGGAGCAGGACACGGGGCAGGGTGGGGCACAGCCAAACCTCATCCCCCCGGCCTCCTCAGATCGTCCTCCCCGCCGTCTTCGTCTGCGTCGCGCTGCTCTTCAGCCTGATCGTGCCGCCCTTCGGGAAGTACCCGCCGCTGCAGCTGCAGCCCTGGATGTACGGGCAGCAGTTCACCTTTTTCAGGTGTGTCCCCAGCCCTCTGCCCGCCGTGTCCCTGGTCCCCCACTGCCACCAGCTCACTCCTGTGTCTCCCGGCAGCAACGACGCCCCGGGAGACCCCGCCACAGCCCGGCTGCTGGAGGCGCTCCTGGCTGAGCCCGGCTTCGGCACCAAGTGCATGAAGGAAGAGGGGAAGGCGTGAGTGTCCTCGGAAGGACGGGGGCAGCCGGGGCTTGGCCCCCACCTCAGTGCCCACCTGCCCACGGAGCAGCTCTGCCACCTGGTGTGACGCTGTGGGACCCCCCAGCATGCCCACGGTGGGTCCCGGTGCCCCTGGCTCACACCAGGCTGGTAACGGGAGTTTCTCTCTCTGCCCCGGTGCCCAGGGCAGGGCTGTGCCCACCGGCTTCCCACCCCGATGGCTTCTCCACCCCCTCGGCCCCCCCATCCCTGCTGGAAGTGCTGCAGCGTGGGAACTGGACACCGGCCAAGCCGTCCCCCCCGTGCCAGTGCAGCGGGCCAGGGGCACACAGGATGCTGCCTGAGTGTCCTGAGGGGGCCGGGGGGCTCCCACCACCCCAGGTAACCCCCAGCCTCGCAGGGGCAGCCCCAGGGCTCTGTCACTGCTGGCTGTGGGGGCAGGTGGTGCTCTGGGGATGCCACAGGGCTGGGTGTCCATCCAGCCCCTCTGTCCATCCTGCAGGTGCAGAGGGGCACAGGGGACGTCCTTCAGAACCTGACAGGCAGGAACATCTCTGACTACCTGGTGAAGACCTATCCCCAGATCATCCGTCAGGAGTGAGTGCTGGGGCTGGGAACACCAGGGATGCTGCAGGGGCACTGTGGGGACACCAAGGGAACACCCCAGGGACATCTGGGGGAAGGGGACACTGCTGGGGACATGTGGCTGGGTGGGCAGGTGCTGCCCTAATGTCCCCTCAGGGGGTTTCTCTCTCCTCTGACTCCCCCCACCTCATTTCTTGCAGGCTGAGGAACAAGAAGTGGGTGAATGAGCAGAGGTGAGCTGGGCAGGGGCTGGGGGCTGGCACAGCCAGGAATGGAGGGAGACAAGAGATCCCTGGTGGGTTTGGGGAGAGCCTGAGTGGTCTCTGGGCAGAGCCATGATCCAGATGCCTTCAGCCCTCTGCTGTGTGTCCCTCACTCTGGCACCCGGGCGAGTGGAGGGTTGAGTTTGCACAAGGGTGGCAGTGGGGAATGGGTGTCAGGTTTCACAGAATTGTAGAATCTCCAGGGGGGGAAGGGACCCAGGTGGATCCTCAAGCCCAGTTCCTGGCACGCTGGCAGTGGGAGTCTCTCTGGCAGGTTTGGGAGCCCCATTTCTCCTGCAGGTACGGTGGCTTCTCCCTGGGTGCTGGCAGCTCCCAGGCCCTGCCATCAGCAGCAGAGGTGGATCAGGCGGTGCTGGAGCTCCGGGTGCTGCTCAACATCACCCTGGTACAGCCGGACTCAGCCCCTGGCTCGGCTCTGGGGTCCCAGTGCTGGGAGACCCCTCCTCACCCTGTGTTCCTGCACTCAGGGCAGCCCCTCGGATCGGCTCCTGGCCAACCTCAGCCACTTCATCGAGGGTTTGGATGCCCGCAGGAATATCAAGGTGTGCCCAGGGCTGGGGGTGCCTCAGGGGGGAGAGCTGGGGGCAGCAGGGATGTGACAGCGATGTCCCCTCAAGGGATGGAGCAGCCCAAGAAGGACTGAGCATGGCTGGATGGGAGCAGGAGCCCGGTGGGGATTGGGAGTGCTCCTGGTGGGAGTTGGTGCTGCAGGCACAACCAGGGGCAGTGCCAGGTTGGGTGGGGGGCTCTGAGCTGCCCGGCCCTCCCCATGCTGCAGGTTTGGTTCAACAACAAGGGCTGGCACGCCATGGTCTCCTTCCTCAACGTGGCCAGCAATGGGCTGCTGCGAGCCCGGCTGCCCCCCGGCACCGACCCCGCGCGCTTCGGCATCACGGCCACCAACCACCCCCTGAACCTCACCAAGGAGCAGCTCTCCGAGGCCGCCCTGTGAGTGTGGGGATGGGGGTCCCACAGCCCCCTCCGGCCCCCGCTGAGCTCTCCCCTCCTCGGCAGGATGGCCACTTCTGTGGACGTGCTGGTCTCCATCTGCGTGATCTTCGCCATGTCCTTCGTCCCGGCCAGCTTCGTCGTCTTCCTCATCGAGGAGCGGGTCAGCAAGGCCAAGCACCTTCAGTTTGTCAGCGGGATGAAGCCCATCACCTACTGGCTGGGCAACTTCGCCTGGGACATGGTGGGGATGGGGATGGGGACAGGGATTAGTTCCAAGGGGTCTGGTCCCACCCCTGACCCCTTTCCTTGCTTTTCCATCCCCTCAGTGCAACTACCTGGTCCCCGCGCTGCTGGTCATCCTCATCTTCCTCTGCTTCCAGCAGGAATCCTACGTGTCCTCGGCCAACCTGCCCTCCCTGGTGCTGCTGCTGCTGCTCTACGGGTGATGGGGCAGCAGAGCCCAGCAGGGGCGAGGGGGTTGTGGGGCTGGGGGCAGCTGGGGTGAGGGGTTGTGGTGCTTGGGAGGGTGGTTGCACTCTCGAGCCCCCCAGGCTGGGATGTGCACCTCAGCCAGCCCCTGCTCTCCCCACTGCAGGTGGTCCATCACCCCCCTGATGTATCCAGCCTCCTTCCTCTTCAGCATCCCCAGCACTGCCTACGTGGCCCTGACCTGCATCAACCTCTTCATTGGCATCAACGGCAGCGTGGCCACCTTTGTGCTGGAGCTCTTCGTGGACCAGGTGAGCCTTGGCATGCCCTGCACGCCCCATCCCTCCCCTCCAGTGCCAGTGCCAGCTCCCCCACCCCTCTCTTTGCTGCCCCATCAGAACCTCAATGACATCAACCGTGTCCTGAAGAAGGTTTTCCTCATCTTCCCCCACTTCTGCTTGGGCCGAGGCCTCATTGACATGGTGAAGAACCAGGCAATGGCTGATGCCTTTGAGAGGTTCGGTGAGTCTGGGGGTGTCAGGGCTGCTCGCCCTCCCCAAAGCCCAGCACAGAGGTCCCCTATTCCTACAGCCCCTCTGGCTGCTTGCAGGGGACAAGCGCTTTGTGTCCCCCCTCTCCTGGGACCTGGCGGGGAAGAACATGTTTGCCATGGCCATCGAGGGCATCGTCTTCTTCCTCTTCACCCTCCTGCTGCAGTACCACCGCTTCTTCCTGCGCCTGGGGTGAGCGCTGGCCGGGGGGTACAGAATCCCAGAATCCCTGAGAATCAGAATCCCAGAATCTCTGAGAACCAGAATCACAGAATCCCTGAGAACCAGAATCACAGAATCCCTGAATCCCTGAGAATCAGAATCACAGAATCCCTGAGAATCAGAATCACAGAATCCCTGAGAACCAGAATCACAGAATCCCTGAATCCCTGAGAATCAGAATCACAGAATCCCTGAGAATCAGAATCACAGAATCACTGGGTTGGAAGAGATCTTTAAGATCATCGAGACCAACCTAGCCCCAACACCTCAACTAAACCCTGGCACCCAGTGCCACATCCAGGCTTTGTTAAACACACCCACCAACTCCCCAGGCAGCCATTCCAGAACTTTATCACTCTTTCCATAAAAAACTTTTTCCTAATATCCTGCCAAAGTTTTCCTTGGCACAGCTTAAGACTGTGTCCTCTGGTTCTGTCAGTGCTGCCTGCAGAAAGAGACCACCCCCCACCTTTCAGGGAGTTGCAGAGAGTGATAAGGTCACCCTGAGTCTCCTTTTCTCCAGGCTAAACACCCCCAGCTCCTTCAGTCATTCCTCACAGGGTTTGTGTTCCAAGCCCCTCATCAGCCTTGTTACCTTCCTTTGGATGTGTTCAAGCGTATCAATGTCCTTCCTAAACTGCACACAGAGCTGGACACAGTACCCTGGGGGTGCTCAGGGGGGTGGACAGCCCTGGATGTGCCCTTGCCACTGTTCCCACAGCCCACGGGCTCTGGAGCTGCCCTCGCTGGGAGATGAGGACCAGGACGTGGCCAGGGAGCGGGCGAGGGTGGGCAGCATCCCCCCACACAGCCACCTCCTGCTTCTGAAGGACCTGACCAAGGTGGGTGCGTGGGCTGGACCCTGCTGTGAGCTCCAGCCCACCCAGGACCCATGGCCCCTGTGGCAGTGACAGGAGGGAGCACCCAGTGCCACCTCTCCTCCATGCAGGTGTACCGGCGCAGGAAGGCTCCGGCCGTGGACCGGCTCTGCGTGGCCATCCCCCCCGGGGAGGTGAGGGGCAGATGGACAGACAGACAGCTCTGTGGGCAGGGCCAGGGCTGCCTGTGACCCTGCTCTGCCCCCACAGTGCTTTGGCCTCCTGGGGGTGAATGGTGCTGGGAAAACCTCAACCTTCAAGATGCTGACAGGGGACACAGAGGTGACGCTGGGAGAGGCCTGGTTGAAGGGGCACAGGTGGGTGAATGCAGGGACTCCATGGCTTGGATTCCTCTCCGTGTCCTCACAGCACCTATGCCACCATCTCTGTCCCCACCTGTGCCCTTCCTGGCCCTTTGCCCTGCAGCCTGCTTCATCCTCATCCTCGTCCCTGCAGCTGCTTGTCCCTGTTCCCACAGTACCCCTGGCACATGTCCCCATCCCAGAGTGTGCTCACCTGTCCCTGTCCCATGCTCACTTGTCCTCATCCTGTGCTCACCTGTCCCTGTCCCATGCTCACCTGTCCCCATCCCACAGTGTGCTCACCGACCTCCAGTCTGTCCACCAGCACATGGGTTACTGTCCCCAGTTTGACGCCATCACGGACCTGCTGACGGGGCGGGAGCACCTGGAGTTCTACAGCCGCCTGCGTGGGATCCCGGAGGAGGAGACCCCCAGGGTAGGGCCCGTACCCTGTCCTCCCCAGCCCAGGGGGAGCCCCCACCCTCACCCCCTCTGTCTCTTGCAGGTGGCTCAGTGGGGCATCACCGCTCTGGGGCTGGGCCCGCACGCTGACCGGCCGGCGGGCAAGTACAGCGGGGGCAACAAACGCAAGCTCTCCACGGCCATCGCCCTCCTCGGCTGCCCCCCTGTTGTTTTCCTGGTGAGGGGGGCATTGGGAGGCCGCACGGCAGCACCAGGGTCCTGCCCAGGCTGACCCAGGGCCGGGACCATTGCAGGATGAGCCCACAACGGGGATGGACCCACAAGCCCGGAGGTTCCTGTGGGAGCGCATCCTTGGCGTTATCCGGGACGGCCGGTCCGTGGTGCTCACGTCCCACAGGTGAGTCCCCACCAAAGGGGAGCACCCTGTTCCTGTAGGAACCCCCCAGAAGGGAGTGTCCTTCTGCCCTGGGGGGCTCACACGTGTCCCCCCAGCATGGAGGAGTGTGAGGCGCTCTGCACCAGGATGGCCATCATGGTCAACGGCCGGTTCCGCTGCCTGGGCAGCGTCCAGCACCTCAAGAACAGGTATCAGATCGGGGGGCTAAGGGGGTCTGCAGAGGGTGGTGGCCATGGCCTGTCCTCACAGCAGTGTCCCCTCTCCCCGCAGGTTTGGGGACGGGTACACGGTGGTGGTGCGGGCGGGGGGCCCTGGCCCAGCGGCGGTGCAGGCCCTGCTGCAGCAGCACTTTCCCGGCATCGTGCTGAGGGAGCAGCACGGGGGGCTGCTGCAGTACCACCTGCCTGCCCGTGTCACCTCCCTGGCCACCGTCTTCAGCCTTCTGGCCGCCCACCGTGGCCCCTGCCACATAGAGGACTACTCCGTGTCCCAGACCACGCTGGACCAGGTGACAGGGGAGGCAGTGTGAGGGCGTGGGGGCCCTGTCCCACGGTGCTGTCTCTCATCCTGCCCTCCCTGCAGGTCTTCATGCACTTTGCCCAGGAGCAGAGCGATGGGGACGCCGGGGAGGTCACAGCCCCAGGGCAGGATGCGGCCCCTGGCCCGGGGAGGAGGCTGAGCAGGTTCCTGGAGGACGACAGCTACCAGGAGAGTGCTGTCTGAGTGGGCCGTGGTGTCCCTTGGACCCCCACAGTCCCCTCCTTGGTTGTCACCACAGCACGAGCCAGGGTCACAGGGCTTTGGGAACTGCAGCCCCCCAGAGCTGCACAGAAGAGGCGTGGGCGCATCCTGCCCGCTGGCACGGTGTCACCATCGCATGGGACAGTGGGTGCTGGGGAGGGCTCAGAGTGCCAGGACAGAGCTGGCCCCGGCTCCCTGCGGTGGGGTTGATGCCCTGTGCGGGGCTGAGCTGGATGGGGGGGTCTGGGGCTGGCCTTGGGACCCCGCTGCTCCCCACCGGAGCCGAGCTTGCTGTAACAGAGCAATTCAATAAAAACCCACGGTACTGCCGGGGGGCTCCACTGCCCTCGCCACAACGCGACCGCGGTGGGGAACAAGGCGGGGGCACAGTGGGACAGCACCGCGTCCATAAAAAACTACTCCTAATATCCAACCTAAAATCCCCTTGGCGCAGCTTAAGACCGCGTCCTCTCCTCCTGTCAGCTGCTGCCTGGAAATCTGAGGGTCGATGTTCGCCTCCGTCAGGCCGCGCCTGGGGGGCTCCCCCGGCCTCGCGGGGGGCTGGGACGGCCCGTGCCGCGTCTGGGGGGACAAAAGCGTGGTCCCGAGGAGGGGCTTCGAGACCGTGCCTGGGAAAAAATATGGAACGCTTCACGAATTTGCGTGTCATCCTTGCGCAGGGGCCATGCTAATCTTCTCTGTATCGTTCCAATTTTAGTATATGTGCTGCCGAAGCGAGCACAAAACCGCCTACACCCGTAGCGCTATTTAAACCTCCCATAGTGAAAAATTTTTACCTCAGTATGAGTTAATTTTTTTTTTTGATTCCTTTGCTTTTCTTCACATGGTCACTCTCCCAAGCGATAGATTCTAATTTTTTATTCTAAATCTTCCACTTTGGTGAAATTTTTTGCGCTTTTAAGGCCGAACGGCCGGCAGGAGGTGCCGCCTGTGCGCGATGCATGGTGGGAAATCTTTTCATTTGCATGGAGGCGGGGCCGGGCCGGAGCGTGTCCGCCACCGTCCCGTCGTGCTCCGGGTGCGCGTGCGCGCGCACGCGCGTGAGCCGCCGTGGCCGGCGGAGGAAAATGGCGGCAGAGCGCTGAGGGACGGGACGGGACCGCTGAGCCGCTTGCCGCGCCCGGGCCGCGCCGCGCCTCCCCGCCCTGCTGAGGGACCCCCATGGCCGCGGGGACATCCCGGCAGCCACGTCCCTGGTGCGTCTGCTCCGGCCGCGTAGCTGCCTGGCCCCGCTGAGTGCCCAGGCCTGACCCGTCGGGCCTGACCCGCCGCCGCCCCGAGGCGTCTGAACCGGGCAGGGGCCGGGGAGGGGGACGGAGGCAGCGCCGGTGCCGCGCCCGCGGCCCCTCCGCAGCGCCCGCCCGGCCCCAGCCCGGCCCGCGGAGGAGCAGCAGCATTTTCGGGCCCAGCCCTCATCCGACCCCGTCAGGATGTCCGAGAACCAGCCGAACGCCAACAACCACCACCCGGCCAACAACGCCGGGGCCGCCGGCGGCAACAACCGGGGCGTCCGCAACCCCAACCTCAACCAGAACCCCCTGATCAACGTGCGGGACCGCCTCTTCCACGCGCTGTTCTTCAAGATGGCAGTGACCTACGCGCGCCTCTTCCCTCCCTCCTTCCGCCGCGTCTTCGAGTTCTTCGTTCTCCTCAAGGTGAGGGGCAGCTCCTGCCGGCCCGCGGTTGAGCTGAGGGCAGGAATTTTATTAGAAACACCGAAAGTCGTGCCTCTGCCGGAGGTAGCAGGCTGTGTTTGGACCATGCACACCGAGCTGTCCCCGGAGCTCCCGTGGGCCTCCCCTGTGAGGCAGGCGTTGGTCTCCGTGGTGGTCCCGGTGTTCCCTGCACTCTGGAGCTCTTCCAGATCTGTAAATCAAAAAGAAATTGCTGAGCCAGCTTGCTGGGCAGCCAGGCTGACGCGAGGCAGGAGAGGTTTCCTTTTCTGTTTCCTAGCAATGGCACATTTTGGATACATTTCCCACATGACCTACGGATTGTTGGAGTTTTGCTGGAGTCTTGTCTTTTCTGGAAGCAGTTAAGGCACAGCCCCGTTTCTTTCAGCAGTGCCAGGAATGTGTCAGTGTGCTCTGGGGTGACCCCAGCTGCCTGCTGGCTGATGGGGACCCTCCCAGAGGGGCCTGTCAGTGTCCAGGGGTGGCTGCCCTCAGGTCAAATCCTGCTCCACATCTTCCAGGGTGAGAAATTAGGGAAAGGAGAAGGGGAGAGCAGCTTGCCAGGCAACAGCAGCACACTCCTGTAGGTTTCAGCAAGAAAACATTCAGCACAGCTTGTCTCATGCTGCACAGATATGTTTTCTACCCTTTCAGGAGACGTTTGGGTTTTTCACATCCCTGTTCCCTCTCTCAGTTGTTCATCTGCATCCTGGCAAACCAGCTGGGACAGGGGTAGTGCTAACGGTGCACTGGTCAGGCAGAGTGGCTGGGAGCAGTTTGTTTTGCTTCTGCCTCTGATCCCAGCTCCTCCCAGAGAAGGAAGAACTTCCTCAGGGCTCTGTGGAGAGCAGCCTGCAGTGTCACAGGTCAGCAGCCTGCTCCCAGTTCTCCTCCAGCTGCTGGCAGGAGGGAAGTGGGAACCCACATTCCCATCCCGAGCCCTGGAATTACCCCTGGCTCTTCTGTGGCTCCTACAGCCAGGGAGGTGGCTCTGCTTTACCTTCCCTCACATGTCCCTGTGCAGCTCCTCTGCAGAGTGATGTTTACCAGGCTGTTTGTTCATCACAAATAGGTCAGGACGGCGGGGCTGATGAGGACAGAGCGGGCAGGGTGGCTCTGAGCTCAGCAGTGCCGCTCGCTGTGCCAGCTCTGCTCTGAACTTTGGACATCTCTGTTCACTCCAGGGAACAAGTGTTTTTAGTCCACCCTGCTTTGCTGTGGTTTATGGCTGTTCCTGGGATGGAGGCAGGACAGGGAGCTGTGCTGCTCTGTGCACGGCCTCGGGGGCCAGCTCAGCCTCCCCAAGGCAGGACCTGTTCTGTGGGACAACGGATCTGATGTGGCTTTGGGTCATCCTGCTTGGCTTTGCTTAGAGTTTTCTTTATTCTGCCTTTACAAAGCTAGGCAGGCTTCTGTAGGTTTCAGCAGGAAATTGTTTGTGCTGAGGAGGGAAGGGTTGGAAGGCACGGACATGTTTCCATTTCCTTCAGTGTGCCTCGTGGCCTCACCCTGCACTGGTGCTGTGTGTGGTCGGTTTTGGGGACACTGTTGGATGCAGGACCTGAGCTTTCAGAATGCTGTCGCTGTCTCTGTCACTGTCACAGCTCTCATGAGCAGGAGCAGTTGGTTCCTGATGCCTTTGGTGTGTTCCCTGCTGGAACTGCCAGGGTCTGCCTGCTGCCTTGCTGGTGCAGGGAAGCATCAAAGCTCTTGTCCACTTGCTGGTCCGCTCGCCCAAGTTATTCTGATGTTTCACAGGCTGAGAAGAGCTGCTGATAACTAGGGGGTCTGACAGTGTCTGCCTTGTCTCCTGCCCTTTAGGCTCTCTTTGTGCTCTTCATCCTGGCCTACATCCACATCGCCTTCTCCCGCTCTCCCATCAACTGCCTGGAGCACGTGCGGGATAAGTGGCCCCGCGATGGAATCCTGCGGGTGGAAATCCAGCGCAACTCCAGCCGGGCCCCCATCTTCCTGCAGTTCTGCGGGGTGGACAAGTTCCCAGGAATGGTGGTTGAGTCCACGACTGAGGAAGAGGAGGAGGAAGAGGAAGAGATGACTGTGGATATGTTTGAAAACAGCTCCATCAAGGTAAGGATGCGCTCCCTGTGTATGCTGGAGAGAGGGGAGTCCGGGTGATGGGCTGGGGAAAAGTTGGAAGTGAAGTTTCTGTGTGATCCCTTGGTCTCCTGGAAACAAAGCCTGTTCCTTGGCTGCTTCTGAATCCCCACATTGGCCTCTGATGGTTTAACACAGAAAGGAAAGCCAGATCAAATGTCCTTTTGGTGGGGGTAGGGCTTTGTGTGGACAGAGAGAGCATGGCGGGTGAGAGGTAAAGAGGCTGCTGATGTGGCTTTCCCTACTCTGGTTTTCCAACAGTTTGAGCTGGATATCGAGCCCAAGGTGTTCCTCAAGCCATCCCGGGTGAGCAGCACTGAGCTGCCCCACAACGACAGCCAGGAGTTCTCGTTTAGTGACGCAGCCACTAAAGGTATGCAGCCTCTACGGGAGACTGTGTCCGAGTTTGAGATGCTAGCCCGAGCAGGTAATCACACCTTCACTGCTACCTGTGCTCCTCCTTCCTCCCATCATCATCCTCCCCACATGTCCCATCCTGGCTCCTTGGGGCACCTGCACAGTGACCTTAAATGTCTTCCTGGGGATAATCCTGTCAATACTAACAGCAGACCCACAGCAAGCTCTGCCCTGAGGCCTGGGGGAGGCTGGATTAGAAATTTTGCCAGGCCAAGAGGCTTCAGATCAGCCACAGGTGAACAAAGGCTCTTGGCCTGGCAGGGTCCTGTGGTGATTGGTGTGAGGTATCTCAGATAAACCTGAACTCCCTGTTCTGATTCCTGCAATCCTCAGGGTCTCCTGACAGTGACATTCCTTCTAGCACGAGCAGGGTTTGGGCTGTGTTCTGGGTGCTGAGCCAACACCAGCACTTGGAGCAGCCAATTTGCTACAATTAATTAATCCCAAAAGCCACCCAGCGGGTTTTGGTGGATTGCAATACAGCACTGCTGTTCCACTCGGATGTTCCCTGGCCTTATCCCACCCTTTTCCTGCCTGACCTAAGCTGCTCAGGACTTGTAAATTCCAGAGGCAGATTTAGTAGCTTTGTATTATTTAAAATGGAATTCCAGTGTGGAAAAAGTTCTGTTTCTAGTGGTTAAGGTAGGAAGTCTACTAAGGAATATTATCTTAAAATAGAGATGTGGACTTGGATTCTTTGGTTTTTTCCACAAAATTTGCTAGAATTTGGCCTCTTTCACCACACTGTTGTCCATGTGAAGGCTGGAATTCTTTACCCTGCAGACACACTGGGGTTGTGGCTGTGGAGGAGGATGAGACTGGACACTGTCTTGTTCCTTGGTGCTCATCCAGAGCTCATTAGTCCTGAATTAAAGGTCATTAAGACTAGAGAGCAGTAAATGTTTTTGGTGCAGGACCTTTATTGCTGGTGCCCGGGTTCTGAGAAGAGTCACGTTGTGCTGGGCTGGGGCACTGGTGGGAAGTCCCTTGTTTTGCTGAATGCCTGGTTGGAAATGATCCAGAAAAGGAGAGGAAGAGAACAGGCTGTTTCCCAGATTAGTTACAAAATTCACATCTTTAATTCAGTCCCAAATATCTGATTTAAATATTTTTTCCACATTTTCAGTCTTCTCAGTGCACGAAATTTTATGTTTAGTCAGAATATTTTGTCAATTTTACAATGACAAAATATTTTATTATACAAAGGAAGTAATTGTTTGTTGATGTTTGAACCCTTGATTTCCTTTTGAGCTTAAAACTGTTTATAATGGAAACAAAAGACAAACCAAACAGCCCAGCTTGTGTTTGCTGCCCAAAAAGGGGATCAGGAGATCTCTGTCAGTGCTGGGTCAGGTGTGTGTCTGTTCAGTTCTTGTGTCACTTTAACTGTCACTGTGGTGCTGGGAGCTGCCTGACAGCTGCCTCCCCCCTCCTGGAGATACACCCTGGCAGTCTGAAAGAGCAGGGATTAAATTGCTTGGCTCTGGCTTAGCGGGAGGTTTTGTCCTTTCAGAGATGATGTAGCAAAAAAGCATCTCTTTGGAACCTTTCTTGAAAAAAAAAAACAAAAACCAAACTGGGGAAACTTCAGGCACCACCAGTTTTTGGGAAAGCTGTAATTGCTGCTGCCTTCAGTTCTGACATGTAATTGCAGCAGTGACCTCAGTCCCCTGGGAAGTGCAGGGCTCTTGCCTCTGGAGCATTTACTTGGTGTTCAGCAGGTGTAAAGTGGATTTTCCTGCTGGTTCCCAAACAACATGGGAAGCAGAAATTGAGCAAAGCAAGAACAGGTGGCTCTGGGTTTGCCAGGCAAAGATGTGGGCAGGTTCTGGGCAGAGCTTGGAACTGCTGCCCTGAAGCTTTCCCAGAAGTCCCACATTAAGGACTAACATCAAGGGCTGTAATTCCAAAGAGTTTGTATTGATTTATGTTTAATTGTTTGAGGGAAGCCTGGAGCCCACATTTACAACCAGTTCCCTTTTCAAGAACATGATGGGAGGGAGGGAGGGAACCCAGTGGGGCTGTTTCTTCGTGCTGGCTGTTTGCAGATGTGGGTGTTGAGTCTCCCTGTGTCTCTCTCCCAGTGTGGCCACAGGAAGAGTACATTGTGGAATATTCTCTGGAATACGGCTTCCTGCGCCTGTCCCAGAGCACGCGGCAGCGCCTCAGCATCCCCGTCATGGTGGTGACCCTGGGTGAGTGAGAGGGAGGCAGCCTGGGCAGGGCAGGGGCTCAGGGGTGGGTACCTGCAGTGCAGAGACCTCCACACCATCTCTGGGAACGCTTCCTCAAGCTGATGGTGCTCACTTCCCACGCAGGGGAGCTGCATTGTGCAGCCTGTCTGCCTTTAGTAGGTCACAGCTTTTCAGGAGGAGCTTTATGAAATGGTGGAGCCTGGTTCAGTGAGCCCTGATCTCATGCCCAGCACAGTTTTCCCACATGGAGCAGGGAAGAGCTCTCTCCTTGGCAGAAGGCACTGAAGCTCTGAGCAGCAGCAGTAGAGCCTGGAGGCCAGAGCAGCTGTGCAGGAGCTGGGGACGGTGCTCACAGATCTGTCACACTGTGTGTGCTGCTGTGCCCCTGTGAGCACCAGCAGGTCATTTCCCCAAACAGTGTTCTCCTCTCCTGGCATTTGCTCTGTTAAAACCTGTCCAAGTCAGGAACACAGCCTCAGACCTTCTCGTGCCTGTGAACCTCTGTATCTGTTAGTGCAGCAACCAGAGAGGAGCTCATCACTTCCTCCCACTCAAGCTGAAGCAGAGCTGGATGGGGGTTAAGCAGCTTTCCTGTGCAGTAATGAGCAATCAGGGTGAGCCCCAGAGACAGGCCAAGCCTAGAAGGCAAATTCCCTTTGTGTCTGTGCCAGCACAGAGTGTGACATCCCTGACAGTCCTTAAGGCATGACTGCCATTTGCACTTCAGTGTGGCTGGATCTGTCAGGGGGTGATATTTTCCCTCCCAGTCCTCCCAAGTTTGGTTTTACTGCCCCAGGTCCACGTACAGATGCAGCTCTGGTGGCACAAGTATCCCTCACCTTGTGCCTTTTTGGCTCCAGGTGTGAACAGTGTGAAAGGTTTTTTGTGTTCTCTCTAGATCCTACAAGGGATCAGTGCTTTGGGGACAGGTTCAGCCGCCTGCTGCTGGACGAGTTCCTGGGCTACGATGATATCCTGATGTCGAGTGTCAAAGCTTTAGCTGAAAACGAGGAAAACAAAGGTAAGGCCTGGAGGAGTGTCAGCAGAGGCTGCTTGGAGCAGTGGGTGTTTGTTCTGTGGATGCCTGACTATCATCTTCTGACTATTGATTAATCTGTAATGCAGGGAGCAGCTCCCTGTGTTATTGTCAAGGACAAAATGAGAGAGGCAGGAGGGGAGAGGTGTCTGGAAACGTGATTTCCTCCCACCTCACCGCCCTGCATGACAATGAGTGCTACCCTGAGGATTTGCTCCAAATCCTGTTTCTTCTGCAGGCACTGGAGCTTGGTTCTTAGTCTGTAGCTTAATCACACTGAGCTTGTGTTTGTGCTTTTTCTCCAGGTTTCCTTCGCAACGTGGTGTCTGGGGAGCATTATCGCTTTGTCAGCATGTGGATGGCCAGGACATCCTACCTGGCAGCCTTCGTCATCATGGTCATCTTCGTAAGTCACTGTGAGCTGGGCAGTGCCTGGCCTCAGCCTGGTGCTGGGCAGGGACTGGTTGGTGTTACAGCAGAGCTCTCAACTGCTTTTGAAGTGTAGTTGGTGGAGAATGAGGCCCTACTCTGGAGCATGTTGTTGTTTGTTTGGTTTTTTTTTTAAGTTTCTGAAGTCCACCAGTGGAATGAACAGTAGAGCTGACCTAAAATGCAGTGCTGTTTTTGTTGTCAAAAGGGAGCTGCTGTTAATTTCTAAGTGTCCTTAAAACACTCCAGCTGTCAGTACAGGGTGCAGACATTTGTCCTCTGAGACTTTTAAGAACAGCCCAGACTGATTTGCCAGGAGTGATCAAGATAAACCAAGTGATGATGTGTGAGACAAGGTGTTTTCAGATACACATCAGACAAGCTCCCAAGCCATAACTACCTGGTGTTTGTTGTCTTGGGTGGCTGTGGGTGACTGTCTCTTTGTGTGTGGCTGTCCCACCCATGGGGCAGGTCTGTGCACAATCACACTGTGGGCACTGAGGAGGAACTGAGTGCAGGGAGGAGCGGGATGGAGGACAGGAAAATCCCTGCTCCCAGCTCTGTGGCTTGGTGTGGCCCCAGCGCAAGCATTCAGGGTTGGTCCCTTTACAAACAAATCCCTTACTGTCTGTTCCCCTGCAGCAGCACAGAGATTAATTGCTGTTTGTGAAGCACTAATTACTCTTTGGGAAATGGCTCTGCACAGCTCCAGCTAATGAATGTGGGATGTGCAAGCCCAGGCTCGCCTGGGTCTGTGCCGCACTGCGATTCCAAGCGACTCCCTGCAGCCGTGGGGCTCTAATCTGCCTCCCCTTCTCTCTCCTGTTCCAGACTCTCTCTGTCTCGATGCTGCTGCGCTACTCCCACCATCAGATCTTTGTCTTCATTGGTAAGGACTGGCTGAGGGGTTTGGGTTGTGCTGGGCGCTGTGCCTGCTGCAGCATGGGGTGTTGTAGAGTCACAGCAGGTTTGGGTTGGAAGGACCCTGAGGATCATTAGTTCCAGTTTAGAAGGGTCCTGCCTGTAGCTGCAAGGGGAGTACATCCTCCTGCTCCCAGTCACTGCACTTGCCAGAGCTTATTCTCTGTCCTGAGAGGTATTGGCTGGGGACAGAGGATGTGGCTGCACTGAGCAGACTGTGGGGTGGAGGATTCTGTGGCCCTCTGTCCTCTCCATGCCACAGCATGTTTTCCCTCTTGCAGTTGACCTGTTACAGATGCTGGAGATGAACATGACCATTGCATTCCCTGCTGCTCCACTCCTCACTGTTATCCTGGCTCTGGTCGGTAAGGACTTGCTTCACTGCTTGTGTCTGCAGCACGTCCCTCTGGGATCTGTGGGAAGTCTAATTCCCTGTTCCAAGCTGGCCGTGGCAGGTGGTTACTGTGGCTGCTCATCACAAGGCAGAAGGCTCTGGAATTTGATGGCACAGTGAGCTCCATTGTCCTTCTGGGTCCCCTGGAAAAGTAGCAGTTTGTTGGGAAATCCCAGAATCCAAAGCTTTGTCTGTCCTTGAAGCTCGCTGCAGACTTGCACTATATGGCCACATTGCATTTGCACAATTTTAATTTAAAAAGCAGCAAAATTTCCTGAAATCTGTGCTGTGGGATGCAGCTGATCCGTGGGATGTGGCAGGCAGAGCATTCTTGGCCGTAGCTGCTGCCATAAGCAGAGCCTGGTTACCTGCCCTGGGCAGGTGCAGTCAGAGGTGACAGAGGACCCCTTCCCAGGCCCTGCCACGTGCTGATGTCCCCTCTGTCCCCAGGTATGGAGGCTATAATGTCCGAGTTCTTCAATGACACAACAACTGCTTTCTACATCATCCTCATCGTGTGGCTGGCGGACCAGTACGACGCCATCTGCTGCCACACCAACACCAGCAAGAGGCACTGGCTCAGGTGAGGGCTGGCTGTGGCCACATTCCCTCTGCATGTCCTCCCCCAGCTGCTCTGAGTCCTTCCCAGCACCCCAGGCACAACGGCCTCCACTCCTAAGGGTATTATTTATGTGGCTGCTTGGGAGCTGCCCCACATGTCACAGGATCCAAAGTGCAATTCTTCCAATTTTGGGTTTGGGCCTGGGTCTTGCAATCACCTTGATCTTCCCCAGCCTCTTGTTTTGTCCTCTTCATAGACAGTCAACTCTAATTAGCTGTTAATGAATCTGTCACCCGCTGTGAAGTGCCCCAGATCAGCCTGGTGTTGGGAGGAGAAGGGAGCTCTCATTTTTCCTGATTTTTCTTGCTTTCTTGTCCAGATTCTTCTACTTGTACCACTTTGCCTTCTACGCCTACCACTATCGCTTCAACGGGCAGTACAGCAGCCTGGCACTTGTCACCTCCTGGCTCTTCATCCAGGTGAGTCCCTGCAGGGCTGCTGCACCTTGGGGGGCTTTGTCAAACTTCCTCTCAAGCTGGGTTGGAAGGAAGGATCCTTATTTCTGTAAGAGGTGGAATTAAGCCTGGTTTGGAAATGGAGCAGCAGAATGAGGCTCTGGATGTTTGGACTGCTACCTCCAGTCCAGCCATGGGACTGACAATAGCCTGATGCCACATGGGTGCTGGGAAAGGATTTCTGTCCTGTCCTTCTGGAATAAATCCTGGGGAGGATTTATTCCAGAAGGTCTGCCTTGCAGAGGTGCTATTCAAGTCTGTGCAGTGAGGATGCTGATGGGATCAGCTCCAAGCTGATGTCTGATATCCTGGATCCAGCATACCTGTTGGGTGAATTTGGTTGTTGACCTGCTGCAGGGTGGGGACATGGAATAGAGGATGGGCCAGAGGAATGCTGTCATCCTTCTTTTCCCAGCCTTTGAAAGTGAAGAGGGGTTGTACTCTGTTGCCTGTCTTCAGAGAGAAACTATAAAGCAGCTTGCAGTAGTCACAGTAGAAGGGATAAATCTTTCCAAACTTGCTGCTGACTTTCTGGGTGTCAGAGCAGCAGGATTCTTCCGGAGAAGTTTGGTTTTTTTGGCCTGTGACCCAGGCCCAGGGTGACACTTTTCCTTTTCCTCCACCAGCACTCGATGATTTACTTCTTCCACCACTATGAGCTGCCAGCCATCCTGCAGCAGATCCGGATCCAGGAGATGCTGCTGCAGAACCAGCAGGTCGGGCAGGGCACCCAGACCACGCTGCAGGACAACCTCAACAACAACACCACGGCTGCCCCAGTCGAGGCCGGGGGCCGCCGAGCCCCGCTGGCCCCCGGGCCCCTCGGGGAGGGCGGGGGTCCGGCCGCGCTGAGCCCCGGCGAGGCCTCCAGCGTCATCGCCGCCGCCGCCTCCGTGGGCAGCGACCTGAACTGGGTGGCTGAGACGGCTGCCATCGTCACAGAGGCCTCGTTTCTGTCCGACCTGAGCACCAGCCTCCTGGAGCCCACCATGGTGCACGAAGCCATGGCCAACGGGACCCCTCAGGAGGCGGCCACGGCCTCCGGGCTGGTCGCCCGCATCAGGGTCAGCAGCGACCACCCGGAGACGGCCATGGGCTCCATCACCATCGAGGTCACCTCAACGTCCGTGGTGGCTGCAGCAGATGCTTCCCCCGCTGCTGGGGCTGCCCCGCTGCAGGAGGGGGTGGTCTCCAGCCCTTCCCTTCCCAAGCAGACTGAGGCTCTGGAGGGCTCAAACAGCCGAGCAAAACCCAGTGGCAAAAACTGCACGGGCAGCAGCAGCGTGGCAGAGCCCCTGCCAGCCTCGGGGGCGGACAGTGACCAGGACAGAGGTTTGGAGGACCGAGGGGAGAGCAGCCCCTGCCCAGCACCAGCAGAGAGAACGCCCAGCTCAGAGCCAAGCTCCAGGAACCTGTCCTGAGCCCGTTGCTGTCACTCTGGACTGCCAGGAAGACATTTGGATTTTGTTTGTTACTATTTCTCACTTCACCATCATCCTTAACCCATGGATCCCTCTGAGCAGAGCCGGAGCAGCTGGGACAGAGCAGGGCTGCTGTGACCTCCCTCCCCTAGGAAAGGCACTGGGGGGCTGTGGGAAGGATGGGGGGTTTTGGTCCCCTGGCCCACACGGCTCCAGGGCTCCTCTGAGGCCACAGGTGAGCCAGCTGCCTGTTCCCACCCTGCCCTGCTCGTGCCCTGGCTTTTCCTTGTCCCCCAATCCCTGGCTTTGCCCCTGCAGCTGTGTTTGCAGTCCAGGTGCTGATCCCAGGGGGCAGCTGACCTGGGACAGGCCACGGGTGTGGCAGCTTTGTGGTTAGAGTAGGAGTGGATAGAGCAGGCAGAGTGTCCAGCCCCTGTGGGAGAGCCACAGAGGTGATTCCTGGGCACCTTTCCTGCTCCTGAGGGGAGGAGGAGCTTTTACCTTCCCCAGGCACAAAGTCTGCCCAGGCTAGGGCACAACCAAAGCAGAAAGCTGCAGTTCAGCCCCTTTTTTCTGTCCTTAAACTTCCCTTGGTGGGTGGGTTGGGAGGTGGAAGGTGCTGTGTCCAGCTGGGAGCTGCCATCCCAGGAGCCATGAGTGATGCTTGGAGGGAGCTGTGCTGCAGTGGGTGTCTGGAGAGGTGTGGGGTGAGGGCAGCAGCTCTGTCCTGCACAGCTCTGCTCTGGGTGAGGCAGCTGCTTTCCAGTGCCTTGTCCCTCCTGGGGGACACGTCTGTGCTTTGGATCAGCCCCATCCCAGAGGAGAGAGTGGCTCCTCATGCCTGGATTGTTGCACGAGCTGGTTTAGCAAAGAACCAAAACACTAAAGCAAAGACATTTCACCTGGTTTTCCCACGTTTGCCTGGCAGTGGAGGTGAGGCTGGCAGAACCTGACCTCTACAAGAGGCTGAGCTGGGGGGCTGCCTGTGGACCCCTGCAGAGGGGCCAGATCCATGCCGGGGTGTGCTGGAAGGAGGGTTTGTGCAGGGAGGTGGAGCAGAGCGAGGCAAGATGAAGCTCTGGGAGAACCATGGTGGGACAGGGCAGGGACAGGAGGTGACACGTGGGCACTTAGCTCTTGGGGACAGCTGGGTCCCTGCACACATGTCCCGAGTTCAGTGTTTTTCCCCTATGGCTGAGCAGTGTCTGGAGTCCCTCCCCCTGGGAGGGCTCCCTGTGTTCCAGTGTTACCTTATCAACACGGGGGGGCTCAGACCCCCCTCCTCACCCCTCTGCCTTTCCCACCTGGGTGCCCCCTTTTTGTTTTTCCTTTTTACCTGGAGCAGCCATGGTGCTGCTCCAGGGCAGGGGGGACCCTGCTGTGACCAGCAGGTCAAATCTTGCTGCTGCCAGCACTCCTGGGAAGGAGCCTTGTGGCCAAGTGGCTCCCAGGCTCTGGAGTGCCAGGAATGACCGTAGGCTTTTCAGAGGAGTGGGTGGGAGGGGAATGGGGGACACCAAACCAAATGATTTGATGAATGAAGAGTAGAGTTCATTCTATTTAATTAATGTACAAAATGTGTTTGTATATAATAATAAATATTATCTCTTAACAGCTCCTGCGGCGCTGCCCCATGTCCTGCCCACGGCTGTGCTGGGCTGATGTGTGGGAGTCCTGGGGGCAGGGGGGTGCAGCGAGGTGGATGCTCAGTCCTGGGGGTGCCTCCTCCTGCCGTCCTGGGCTGTCACCTTCTGTCCCCTTGCAGTGTGCAGGGGCGGTGGCAGGGCAGAGGGCCGAGCACCAGCCCTGTCCCGGCCATGCTTGGTGGAGCTGGGCAGCCTCCGTGCCAGGGGAGGGGCTGCAGGGCTCCGGCTCCTTCCACGGCCGCCTGTAGTGGCATGGGGAGCTTTTCCTTATCCTCAGAGCCCCGAGCCGAGCCTGTCCTGCTCCCCGTGCAGCGTCTCCATCCCTCACCCTCCACCCGAGGAAGGCTCCGGCTCTGCTTTGCGGTGGCTCTGAGATCAGCCCGGATTTGGAGCTGGAGCTGCCTCTCCAGAGGGAGGTTTCGGTCTCTGCCTGTCCTGCCCCGTGCCTGTGGGAGCTTCCTCTGCCTCCTCCTCCTCCTCCTAATCGCGGCCGTCCTGCGGCGGGGCTGAGCTGGGCCTGCAGAGGAAGGAGGGAAGGGAAGGGTTGCTCTCAGCCAGCCCTGGCTGCGTTTGGGGAAGAGGAAAAGCAGACTTCGTCTTCCTTCGTCATCTTTATTTACGTGGTGTGAAAACAGAGCGGGGGCGCGGGGCTGAGCTTTGTCCAGGCACTGCGGAGACCTCTCACCCCAACTCAACCGCCCAAAAAGAACCTCCCGGCCCTCCAAACCCCACTGCCAGCAGAAGGGACAGGGGGAGAGAGACAAAGACCGCCGAGCTGGGGCAGCACCTGGATATCCCCCCTCCCTGCTTTCCTCCCACTCCCCCTCCGAGCCGGAGGAGCAGCTGCCCTGCCCTGCCCCTGGGATGTTTTGGAGGGTCCCTGCCCCCCACCTCACCTCTCCTCCCGGTCTTCCTCGCTGGCCAGCGGGGCGGGCAGTGGCCGGCAGCCCTTGGTGGTGCCCAGCACGGACACCAGCTCGCTCTTCCTCAGCAGCGCCGCCCGCAGCTGGTCCCGCATCTCCTGGATCTTCTCCTCCAGCTCCCGCAGCTCGTTCTCACCGGCCGCTCTGTCCAGGGGCTGCGGCGGCCGCCCGTTCCCGGGGTGCCACGGAGGGGACCCCTCATCCTCGGGGGGGGCTTTGTCCAGCTGGAAGCGCACCCGCCGCGCCTCCTTCCGCAGGGCGCTCCAGGGCTGCGCTGCCGCCGGGGCCGACCTCGGCTGGGGCTCGCACCTGAGCGGGGAGGGCTGAATTGGGATCGGCTGCTGTGGGGTCCCTCCGCAGCCCCACAGAGCTCTGGCTGTCCAGGGGGAGGAGGAGGAGGAGGAGGAGAGCAGGGCAGGCTCCAGTCCCAGCCGTACCTCTTCTCCAACTTCAGCTGCTGGCTCTTCCGCTCCTCCGTGCCCATATTCAGAGCCCGATGGATTTTCTGTGGGGAACGTGGCAAGAGGGACTTGGGGGGATGCTCTGGAGGTTAACAGGCCAGGGATTCACTGGAAGATGATGGTCTGGAGGTGATGGTTCAGGGCTTAAACGGGGGTTTGGAGAAGGGCAGAGGTGATGCAATTTAAGAGGGAGCAGCGGGGTTAGGGGTCTTTGGGGCGCTGTGTGAGCCCCTTCCCCTGGCCCCACCTGGCTCGTGTGCAGCCAGTAATTGAATTTCTTCTTGCGCCGGATGCGGGGCAGGACGAGGCGGTAGAAGACGTGCTCGCCCAGCGAGGTGAGGAGGGAGCCGCTCAGGCCGATGCACAGCAGCACGAACAGCCCCGAGAAGTGGTAGATGCCCATCTGCAGGGTCTGCGGGCGGCAGGGGGTGTGGGCTGGGCTGCGGGGGCTGTCAGACCCCAGAGCCCCCCCGGCCGAGGCGCCGCCGCACCTCAGTGACGGCGAAGACGCGTTTGCCGCAGGGCACCATCTTGTACCACTTGTCGTGCAGGAGGTCGATGAACCCCGAGGACTTGTAGCGGCTGATGAACTCGGAGACGTTGGAGGTCAGCGGGGAGTTTTGGGGGAGGCCGATGCCGTAGCCTGGCCCCGGTGAGGGGGGGGAGAGAGGGGCAGTGCTGGGAGAGGGGTTGCAGCCCCCAGTGCCCACCACAGAGGGGGCATGACCCCAGCCCAGTCACACACACGCAGCAGAACCCCCTTCCCAGCACAGCCCCCACAAACCTTCGATGGCGAAGGGTTTGCCCACAGTGAGCAGTTTGCAGTCAGAGTCGATGGAGACCTCATAATCCAGCAGGGACTTGTCCATGATGAAGGCGTTGAGCTTGGCAGGCTCTGTCCTGTGGGGACACGGGGGGAATGCTCAGGGAGGAGCTGCACCCCCTTGTCCAGCATCCCCCCAGCCTGACACCCCTCCAGAGGTGGGGGGCTCTGGAGGGTGCACAGGCTCCAGGACTGGGATAAAAGATACCCTGGGAGGGGTAAAAGGTGGGGGGAACCCCTTATGCTCTCCCTGCCCCTCACTTGAGCATGGTGACGCCATCGGGGGTGGTGGGGACGTTGTAGCGCCGCATGTACTCGTGCATCTCGGGGAAGCTCTTCTTGATGTACTCCTCAGCGCTGCTCTCCCACACTGTGCCGAAGCGGAAGCCCTGTGAGGGGTGATGGAGCTGGAAGGAGGCACCAGAGCATCAGCACCCCTGGCCCCAGGAATGTGTCCCCATCCCCTGGGGATGTGTCCCCAGCCCTGAGTCCCAGGCAGGGTGTCTGGGCAGCCCCAGAGGTGCAGCTCTTGTAGGGGGTGTGGGAAAGAGCTTCCCCAAGAGCAGCCTCAGCCCAAACTCAGCCCACTTCCCCCTGCCCTGGAGCTGAGGCTGGGATTTAACTCCAGTGGGATACACACTCAAAGCTTTCTGCAGGTCTCAAAGACCCCCTCCACTCTTAGGAGGGGCCAAAATCTGGGGCTGGAGAGAAGAAGGAAGGTGCAAAAGGAAGGGCAGGGCCCCCCTCAGCCCCTTCCCTGGCCTTCAGCCCTCTCCCAGCCCACATGAAGCAGCAGGACACTCACTCACCTTTGGGTCGTGGATGCCTGAGAGCTCCTCGAAGGTCTTGTCCCCCACCATGACAGCTGCCAGGTTGGCCGTGTAGCTGGAGAGCACCAGGAGGCAGAAGATGGCCCAGAGGTTCATGAGGAAGCGGCCGGTGCAGCACTTGGGCGTCTTGCTGGAGACAGTGCGCCCGAAGAGGATGGCGTAGCAGAGGTTGAGGGCTGAGGAGTAGGAGAAGATCTTCATGCGGTTGCGCCCGTGGGGGGTCATTCCATAGGGGCTCTTCCACTCGTAGAGGGTGAGGAAGAGCGCGGTCATGTGCAGCGCCACGAAGATGCCCACCCACATGGTCCAGTGCAGGGGCCACATGAAGGCCCCGATGGGCGACGCCGTGTCCTTGGTCCTCACCAGGATGCCCAGGCTGGTGGAGAAGAAGGGGCTGGTGAAGTCGATGACTTTGCTCCGCGCCGAGTTGATGCTGAAGGAGGTGACGGCCATGTGGGCCGTGCCACTGAGCAGGTCCCCCACCAGTCCCGTCCAGCGCCCGTTCTTCCAGGCGCCGTATTTCCCATCGCCCACGATGTAGAGCTCGAAATCAAAGGCCATGTCCTCAGCCAGCTTCTCCAGCAGGTCGATGCAGTACCCATAGCAGCATTTCTTGTACTCCTGTGGCACCGATCCGTTGCCGTTGCCAATCTTCTCAAAGAGGGCGTCCAGCACGGCTGAGTCGTTTGTGCCGGGGTCCAGGCAGAGCTGCCCGGCCGGGCAGTTCCCTTCCTCATCCACCTCCCTGGTGAAGACAAAGGGGTGCTCCACCAACGTCACCACCCGCAGCCGTGTCCGGGCCCCCTCGGCCGCCTCGCCGGGGCTCTTGTGCTGCCGCTGGCTCTGCCACACGACCTCCTCCAGCTCCAGCTTGCCGTGGCTCCAGGTGCCCACTGTCATCCAGGTGGGGACCCCCTGCGAGTCCCTACGCAGGCTCCAGATGCGGAACTGCTGCTCTGGCCTCACCAACGCCGTGTTCTCCACACGCACCAGCCCCGTCTGGCCATGGAAGGACGTGTTGGCCAGGAACCTGCCAAGGGAAGGGTTTCACTGCTCCATTGCTTAGTGTCAGCTGGGACCAAGGGATGAGGCTGGGAGCTGGGAGAGGGACGTGCCTGACACAGGCACGGACAAGGTCAAGGAGGAGCAGCAGGATCCGGCCCCGCTGCGCTGCCCTGCAGCTCACTGTGCTGCCAGGGCCAGAGTTATTAATATTTATGGAGTGACCGTGCTTGGGCAGTGTTAAGGAGATCTGAAGTGACACGTCCCCCCTGTGCAGTGCTAACCATGTCCTGGGGGTCTGAGCCCCATGGTGGTGGCTGGGGACAGCACTGAGGGGTCCCTTGGCTCTGCCCTTACCCCATCCCAGGTCTGGGGCAGAACCCTCCCATGCACCCCAATACCACAGAGCCAGGATGGGGGGAAAGAGGAGCCCCCAGCACCCCCTTACCGGGCAAGGAAGAGCCCCGGGGACTCGCTGCCTGCCCGGTGCCTCTCATTGCAGTTGCCCGTGGTCTGCAGCTGTGCGGGGTCAGGGAGGCCGCGGGCAGCGCGGGCGATGGCCTGGGATACCAGTCCCACCATGTCCTGCACAAAGAGCTCCAGCGGTGGCCGGCTGACCTCCCCAAAGGCCAGCAGCCCTGGGGGCAGGCCCTCGGTCTGCAGCTCACTGGCGCTGAGCGGGAAGCCCAGCATCCACTGCAATTCCTGCGGTGGCAGCCCCAATTCCTCGGCCGCCTGGAAGACGAGTCGAGCACGGTGCAGGTCACAGCCCAGCAGCAGCACGGGGCTGGACAGGGTCCTGACACGGTCCCCGTGCTGCCGCAGGTAGCGGGTGGCCCTGGGCTCATCCAGGTAGCCCAGGTCCAGGACAGTGCGGAGGAAGAGCTGGGAACGTTGGGCCCAGAGCTCCAGGAAGCTGTCAATGTCCCAGGGGTGGCAGAGCACCAGGCTGGTCTCCTGCCAGTCGTTGGCCTGCAGGACGCTCACCAGCATGTCCACCAGCGTCTCCGGGGAGCTCTGCCGGTCCATGTGGAAGTGGAACAGGCTCTGCCAACACACAAGGGTATTGGCTGTGCCCCTGCCTGTGGGAAGAGCCCAGGGGCAGCGGCAGACATGGACCCACCTGCCCTGAGGTCATCCCACACTCCCTGCCCATCCCCTGCCCGGTTCCTGTCTGGGATGCACTGCCAGGACACATCCCAGAGCCCTCCAGAGACAGAATGGAGTGGGGACTGGGGCCGAGGGCTGCAGAGCTTCCTGAGGAACCAGAGAACTTACCTTGGAGTCAAAGCTGGAATTGGGTCTGGGATAGAGCTGGGCAAGGAGCCAGGAGAGAGCTGAGATGGGAGCTGGGATAGAGCCAGGATAGGGCTGGAATGAGGGCCAAAAGGGGGCTGGAATAGAGCTGAGGTGGGAGACACACAGCCAGGATGGGGCACAGGATGAGGCTGGGGTAGAGGCAGGATGGAGGTGGGAATGAGGATGGGATGGGGCCGGGGTGGAAGAGAAGACAGAGGGAGAACAGAGCCGGGATGGAGCCCGGAGATAGTCGGGATGCAGCAAGGATGGGTGGTTGGGATTCCGAATTGGAGCTGGAATCGAAGCCGGGATCGGGATCGGGATCGGAGGCACGTCCGAGCCGGGCGGAGGACCCGCGGAACAGAGCCGGTATGGAGTCGAGACGGGGATCGGGACAGCAGCACGGACGGAGCCGGGACGGGAGCAAGGACGAAGCCGGCGAGCAGGGACGGGAGCGGGGACGGGAGCTGCGTGCAGTGCCGGCGCTGCGGGTCTCACCTGCGCTCGGAAAGGCAGCGGCCAGCGGGTGTCCAGGATGCTGACGAAGGGGACCTGGAGGGCAGCGGCGAGGAAGTCGAGCTGGAGCAGCTCCCGCCGGGAGCGGGGCAGCGCCAGGACGGCGGCCACGCCGCGCCCCGCCAGCGCCCCGCACAGCCACCGCGCCAGCGAGCCGGGGTCCCGCGCCGCCGGGCCGCCCCCCACCACCTCCAGGCTGAGGTTGTGGGGCAGCATCAACTCCCCGGGGCTCCCTCCGGGGCCGGTACCGATACCGGTACCGGCGGCTCGGGCCAGCGCGGCGCGGGGGGGAGCCGGGACGCGGCAGGGATGCGGGTGTCCCCCCGCCGCCCCCAGAGCCGCCGCCAGCAGCCAGAGCGCCCGCAGCCCCGCCATGCACCCCGCACCGGCCCCGCACCGGCCCCGCCGCTCTGCGCTTCCCCGGGGCCGGCTCCGGCTACGGGCAGGGACCTCCCGCCCGGGCCCCCCCCGTCCCCGGGTAGCGCCGAGGCCCCGCAGCCCCCGGTGCGCGGTGGGTCACGCCGGACCCGGCCCACGCAGCGCCGGACCCGCCCGCAGCCGCCCCGTCCACGCCCACGCGCGGCGCGGGTCCCCCCTCCCCGCACCCCGCAGCACAGGGGGCCCCCACCCGCGCGGAGCTGCCGTCCGAGCGCTGCCACCGCGGGGTCCCCTGGCGCGGAGATGCCCGCTGGTCCCACGGTGGTCCCGGCTACCTCTGGACCGCTGGGATGTTGCTCCTCTTCCTCCTCCTCGTCCGCCTCCTCCGGCCCCCGACGGAAAGCCCCTCGGGTGGGTCCCCAGCCGTGAACTGCCGCCTCCATGCCGGTAAAAGCCCCCCAGCCCGACCCCTCTATCCCTCCTCAGTCTGAGGCACAGCTTCAGTATCGGGGGGTCCCGAGGCAGAGCGGTTCCAGGGCTGAGTGATTCCTTCTGCTGCATGGGGAAGGGGAGAAGGGAAGCAGCGGCACAGCCTTCCTCTGCTGAGGGAGGGGAACACGGGGTCACCCTCCTCATCCTCAGCAGGGAAACTGAGGCTCAACCCAGCCCAAGGGTCCCTGCCACCAGCACACAAACACCAGCAAGCGGGGCCGGAGCCACGCTAAATTAATAAGGAAAAATGAGGGATGGAGCCAAAATCCATCTGGCCAAAAGTATCGATTCATGTAATATCGATAAATGTAATGAGTCACAGCTAATGAATGCTCCTGCGGAGCTGGACCTGCAGGGAGGGCAGCTCAAATCCTGCCAGAGCACAGAGGGTCACGAGGGGCTGGACTCCCTCTGAGCACGGGCCCCTTGCAGCTCCTTCTCACAGGGATAAACACAATGTCCACACAGGAGGAGCAGCAGGGTCTTGGAATGAAAAAAACCCCCCCAAACACCAGGCACAGCACAGGGGGGCTCTCTGGGAAGCCCCACCCTCCCTTCTGCTCTAAGTGCAGCACCCCAACAGGAACTGGGGGACTGGGGAAAGGTGGGATGGCTGGGAGGGAGTGGTGGGGTCTGGGCTTGGCTGGGAGCTGCATCCCTGGGGGTCTGAGGGTTCCCTGCAGCAGGAATGTGCCCCCACTGCAGCCCCTGGCTCCAGGCAACACTGCCTGCTGCAGCTGATGAATGTTGATCCAAAACGTTGGGAGGAAGAGGAGGAGCAGGAGGGGAAGGGAAAGGAACAGCTCCAGTGATTAAGCTAAAAGCATCTTCTCGGGAACTGGCGGGAGCTGGGGATGCTTGGATGCTCTGGTTTTAAAATGCACTTTAAATCATCTGCACTTGGTGTATTGAATGGGAGGGGGGGGGGATGACAGAGGGATGGCCAGGGGACACCTCAGCACCCTGTAGGGACAGGGAAGGACCCTTGGGGTGAAGGCAACTGGGCAGTTTGGGGATAAGGAAGCACTTTCCCACTCCCAGTGGGCAGCCCAGGGAAGCAGTGGTAGGTGGTCAAGGTCTGTGGCCATGCAAGGGTTGTTAAAGAAACCAACACGGGCATCTTTCACTATAAAAACCAAATCTTTTATGTAAAAAATAAACCTAAACAAAACCCACAACCCCCGCTGCCATGCTGTGACAATACAAAAGGCCGAGTCCCCAAACACCATGAAAACAGAGTCGTTGGATCCAAATATATATAAATTGTTGAGTGACGAGATTGGAAATAGCACCTTGCTGGTCCCCCCGCCCCTCCCCAGACTGACCCTGTGCCCCAAAACCACCACCTGTGCTCCAAGCCCAGGGACACCCCAGGCTCTGCCTGCCAGACAGATCAGGAGCCCCATCCTCAGCCCTGGTAGCCAGGGAGCCCCCACCTGTTGCAGCAGCCCCCCCACTGCACCCCCAGAGCAGGAGCCCCTCAGCCCCTGCTGTCCAGAGTGTGGGGTCCGGTGGCACTGAGCAGCAATCCCCAGGACAGGGTGGGCAGAAGGGGGTCTCCAAAATCCAATCTCAAACCGGTATTGAGAGAAAAAACACTTTTCTGTCTGCACTGCAGGGTCAAGTAACGAAAAGAAACAAAAAAGGGGCAGGGGAAGAAATGGGGAAATGAGCAGGAGCTGCATCCTGAGCCCTCCCAGGAGCTGGCAACGCTCCTCCTGCAGCGGCCGCCCGAGTGCCCCCCGGCCCCGAATCGGAGTGAACGCGGTCCCTGTGCTGTCCCCTCGCGGTCCCCGCGCCGGTCTCGGTGCCGTGTCCTGGAGCAGGCGAAGGCGGCGGAGTGTGCCGGCTCGGGGAAGGAGAGCCGGGTGCTCGCAGCCGGCTGGGCGGCGCCCGAGGGCGGGCGCTTCTTCCCCAGGAGCCGGACAGGGAGAGGCGGAGGGGTGCGAGGGCGGGGGGAGCCTCTTCACTTGGCTGGTTTGGTGATGATGCGAGTGGAGAAGTCAAAGAGGTCCTTGTTGATTTTCCGGAGGTTGCTCACCTCCTCCTCCAGCTCGCTCACCTGGATCGTCAGGTGCTCCTGGTCTCCCACCAGGTTCTGTGACACCAAAACACAACAGACAAGTGTCAGGGCCTCAGCTCTGACAGGCACAGGCTGCTGCTCCTTCCCCAGCAGTAAACGCCAAACCCTTCAGTCCCCTCCCTCCTCCTCCTCCTCAAAGTGCAGCCCCTCCTGCCCATGTCACCAGCAGATTTTAGGGTTCTTTTCCCCTGTTCCAACTTGCTCGGGGCCTCATGATTCAGATCAGCTGACAAGGATCCCCCTCAAAGGGTGAGTACCCAATTCCCAGCCTGGGAGCAGCTCTCACCTTTTCCCTCGTCGAGTACATCTGCGAGTACATCCTCTCTGCCTTCTCCAGGTAGCTCTGTCCAGGCTCCTGCAGGGACCAGAATGGAGGGGTTGGCAGAGCAGACACAGACCCTCTCCCCATGCCCCTGGGAGGTTCCCCATGGGAGGGCACCTGGGTGATCCATCCTGCTGTCCCTCTGTCAGGCAAACAGCCCCTTGGCCTGCTGCCACCAAGCCAACAGGGAGCTTATCCATCAGCTCTGGCAGGACGGTCACTGTCACTCGCCCAGAGGCACATGCTGACAAAAGGGAGCAGCTCTGGGACCAGTGGCAGAGAGGCTGGGATGGGTGGTTCGTGACCCTCCCTGCCATGCTGGGACCAAGGAAATGGTGGGACAGCAGAGCCAGCCCACGCTGCAGCACGGGGATGGGAGGACAAATGACTGCAGCAGCCAGGATGGGGAGGAAGCAGCAGGGAGCAGGAGTGGGTTTCACCAGCTGGAGGAGAAGCTTTGCTCTGACAACCCCTCCTGGATGTCTGTCCCCCCTCCCCACACCCCCAGTACCTGCTGGTGCAGCCCCAGGCGCAGCGTGACGCCCTCAGCGCCCGGCTCGTCGCTGCTCTCGGTGCCGTGCAGGTGCCTGCTGAACTTGGGCAGGGGCACGCTGGGCTTCCCGTCGGGGTTGAACATGTTGGCAGGGGCCAGCACGATGAAGGCGTTTGTCACCGGACCTGAGTTGGGACAGAGGGGACAGCTCAGGCTGGACCCTGGTGGGTTTGAGGGGCAGGGGCCTCGGGCAGCCCTGAGAACAGTGAGTGTGACCCTGGCACAGGCAATGACCAGGACCCTGCACCCTCCCCAGCAGCTCTCCCTGCCCGGGACTGCAGCTGTCTGGGCTGGTTGGGACCCCCAGGGGACCCCCCACCCTGAGCTGCCATGCATCAGCAGCTCTGTGCTGCCATGATCCGTGGCAGAGCTGATGAGCGCGTTAATTACTGCATTGTGTTAATTACTGCGCTCACCCACGGCTGCTGCCGCCCCCTCCCAGCTGCTGCTGTGAGCTCCCACCCCTGTCCCCCACGCCCTGTCAGGCACAGCAGCCCCCAGCCCCCCTCCAGCAGGCAGGGCAGCTCAGCCACTGCTACCCCAGCCCGACCATCCATTTCCCCTGGCCAAAGGCAAGGTGAAGATGGTCCACATGCACCTGAGAGGGGGCTGCCAGTGCCCTGGAGAAGGGTGCAGGGTGAGGGAGGGGACATGGTGGGGCCTAGGGAGGCTCACAGCTGCTGGAGGATTTTGGTCTCTGCAGAGCAGACAGACACAAGCAGCTCTGACATAGACGAGGGCTCCATCACCATCTGCCCCTCCAGAGCCTGCTCCTAAATCTGATCCTCCCAGGATTCAAGGCTGGGTCCCAAAAGCAGAGCAGCAGCTCTGCTGAGTGCCTGGCCCCAAAGCTGTTCCTGGCCAGCTCTGATGGCTTCACTCCCTCCTTAAAGACCAGATGATTGTGCTCCTGAAGCAAGTGCCCATCAATGACATTCCCACTGCGCTGGCAGCTCATGGAGCAGTTCAAGAGGAAAGGTGGAGAGGAGAAAATCTCAGCAGTGAACTCAGAGTTCCCCAAATCTGGTCACCACCTGGGCACAGCCCCACAGCCACTCTGGCACCCAGTGCAGATGCAAGTCCTGTACCAGATCACTTTGCCCCAAGGCCTGGGGCAGCAGGCCCTGGGCCAGCCTGGGCATGGAGACCAGCCTTAGCTGGGGGCAAACAAATGACCCAGCTTCCAAGAGAGAGCTGCCAGCAGCATACATCAGCCAGAGCATCCTGGGATGGCCTTGCAGGGGGAGCCCTCGGGGATGGTCTGTGTTTGCAGAGACAAGGATGGAGCTCGTGTGACACGATGGGAATTGAGGCCTGGAGGGCTCTGGGGGCAGCACTGGCTCCCAGCCTCATCCCACAGGTCTCCTGCTTCACCCTGGAGTGGTGGCAGCCATGCAGAGTGACTGGGAGCAGCCCTGCCTCGCCAGCACTGCCACAGCTCATTACCCAGGAGCAGCAGCCTGACTTCTCAAAGTCCAACCTGCTCTGCCCCTGCAAAGGACAAGCCACCCTTGGTGACACAGCCCCCCGCACCAGCCTGCTTGCCTGGCCCTGAGCCACACTCCAGCTCCTTGGATTTATTTGCAGCAGTGTTGAGGGGAGGGCAGTGGGTCCTGTGTGCCCCCAGCCACGCCTGTGCCCAGCAAGCAGAGGGCCCGTGCTGTCCCAAGGACACTGGGCCAGAGGCTGCTGTCACATCACCATGTCAGAGCCCTGTCACTCTGCCTTGGGGAGGGAGCAGGACACACTGGAGGGGCAGCAGGGACAGACCTTGCTGGGGGGCTCAGGCCTCTGCTCAGAGAGGCCAAGGGGGGACAGGGATCCACGAGAGGGGGCTGGGTTGGGGCAGCAGATTCCCCCACATTGGGAGGCTGCAGGGCCCCACGGGGACTCCAGACCCAGGGCACAGCTCAGGGGTGCTGGACTCTCAGCCTATTCCTGAGCACACACAGCACAGAGCAGTCATGCCAGTGCCCAGGCTGCCAGGGAAACCAAATCCCTGCCCACAGGCAGCAGAGAGCCAGCAGAGCACCCACAGCTTGGGGTCAGCCTGGTCCTGCTCCTCCTGGGAAGAGCCTGGTCTGTCCATTCCTCCCTGCAGCCTCAGGAGGACTCCAATGCCCGGATCACAGCCAAAGCCTGGCCCCCCCTCCTTGGATGACTCACAGCTCCATTTTGTTTTCACCCTCTGGTGCCAGCGGCGCCAGGCTGGATGGGCACTGCAGCGGGTCCCAATTAGGGATGGTCCTTGGCAGCCAAAGGGAAGAGGAAAAGGGTCTGCAGGCAGCCTGGCTTCCAGAGACTGCCCTGAGGCAGCAGCTCAATCACCACAGAGGAACAGGGACTGGCTGTCCCTTTTGGGAGGGGTTTGGGCCATGCCCAAGGCAGCCCCACTGGTCACTGCGGCACCAGGGGCCAGGAACCACCACAGCTGGGGGAGGAACAGAGTTAACAACAGGAGGGGTAAATCCCCCACTGCTCTGAGGTAGCTGAGGCACCCCACTGCTGCTCCTGCAATTTACTGGAGCCATCAGACTGAAATCCCAGACAGCTGCTCATATGGGATTCACTTCAGGCCCCATGAGCTCATGGGCACTGACTGCCGGGGTCACAGAGCTGTCTCCCCTCCAGACACAGCTGGGGTGCATGTGGGGTGACTGCTCCCTTGGGAAAACAAGGAGGAGGATCCTGTGTGGCCTCAGCGACAGGGTGAAATCCATGACTCACTCCTGACAGTGCACAGGGGGTTGTTAACACACAGGGCAAGGTCACGGCACCGCTCCAGACAGCCAAGGCTCCCTCCAACGCCTCTGCCCTTCCCAGGGCGTGAAGCAAGGGGCAGAAACACACCTGGAGTGCCCAGGGCAGCACAGGTAGGACAGCAGCAGCCTCTGGCAGTGAGGATCCTGGAGATAAGGACATTCCTACCTTTGTGATTCATCGTCTTCAGGCACTGCTTGCTCTGGATGTCCCACAGCCGGACAGTTTCGTCGTGAGAGCCCGAGAGCAGGAGGCTGCCATCTGTGGAGACCGACAGACACGTCACCTGGTTCCTGGAATGGGGAAGAGGATGTTTAAACTCAGGATGACCCCAGGACTGCCAGAAGATGGTGAGGTGGGCAGATGGTGGCTGGCAGGTATGTCTGGTTCCTCACCTGTGCCCTTTAAAGACCTTCCCGTTCTCCCGCTCTGTCTGGAAGGTCCGGTCTCTCTGAACTGGCTGCAGAAATGAAGGAAGGAAGGAATGGAAAGGAGTTAAAAATCAGAAAGGCTGAATCCAACAGGTTCATCACCATGTTTGGCGAGGGCAGAGGAGAGAGAGAGGAACCAGGCCCTCCCATGCCCTGGCAGGTCACACCAGTCCTAGCAGGGAGGTGACAGTGGCTCAGGGCGACAGGACACACCTGCAGCCCCACACACTCACCCAGGCACAGAGGTCGACCTGGAAGATGGAGCCATCCATGCCCCCACAGAACATGTGGTACTCAGAGAGGTCCAGAGTCACAGCCATGATCCCCACGTCAAAGAGCACGGAAAGCAAGAGCTCCCCAGACGAGATTTCCCAGAGCTGGAGTGAAAGGGAACAGGAGAATCAGGGGAGAGAATGTTAATGTCAGGATTAGAGGAACACTGATATCCTGGAATCCCACCCTGGCATTCCACCCTGGCATTCCCTCCTGGCTGTGGCTGGGAAACTGAGTCCAAGGCAGAACCAAGGCAGAACCTAGGATCAGCCTCTCTGTGAGCAGGAGAGAAGTTTCCCAGGCAGCTTCAAAACAGCTCTGAACCCTCTCTGTGGCCATCCTGCCCCCAGGGCATCCCCTGCCCCACAGGCTCCAGCCTGCTCTGCTCCCTGTGGACATCAGCAATGGAAAACAGAGGAGCTGACCCCGACATTCCCAGGACAACAGGGACTGCAGCAGTCCAGCCTGGGGGCAGGTGCAGAGAAACTGCTGTTGTTGGAGAGGCAGAGCTCAGGTCTGGCAGCTCTGAGTCATTGCAGAGACAGCCAAGAAATTAAGCCACTGCAACCCAGCAAAGCTTGGGGGCAGCTTGGGGACAGGGACAGCTTCCTGCTACCTGGCAGGAGCCTGGCTGTGACCCCACAGGGTCTGAAATGAGCCTCACCTTGGCTGTCTGGTCGAGGGAGGCGGTGGCAGCCCGTGCCAGGGGCCCTCCGAAGCCACAGCACAGGTCGGTGATGGGGAGGCTGTGCCGGGACCACACGTGCCGGGGGTCAGGGATCTGGGAGGGCTCTGCCTGCAACACGCTGTGGGGAGAGCAGAGACAGGCAGCTCAGCCAGGACAGAGCCTCATGGGGAGCTGGGCCAGGCTCTGATCCCACTGGGAACGCCTCTCCTGGCTGCAGGGACCAGGTGGGACATGGCTGCTGACAGCCATGGCACACGGATACCGAGGCGGAGATCCTTATCCCACAGGGACAAAGACCCTGGGTAAAGGGCACAGTCCCCTCTGTGTCACCCATGGAAAGAATTCAGAACCATCTGCCTGCTCCCAAGAAGCCCAGGTGAGACCCCAAGGAAAAGCTCCCTGCCTGCAAGGAGGGCACAGACACAGCTGCGGGCTCAGAGGGATCTCCTGCTCCAAAATCCCTGTGCCCCCCAGCCCCCCTTACTTGTAGAGGTTCCACACCAGGGCCAGGCAGTCCTTGGCCCCTGAGAGGAAGTGGCTGCTGTCATCAGTGAAGCAGAGGCACGTGAGGTCCTGGTAGTGTCGGTTCAGGATGGCGAGGAGGTTCCCGTTGGACACCTGGAGTGAGGGGAAGGCCAGGAGGGAGTCAGGGATGTCTTGGGATCACGTGCTGCCCTGCCCTTGGTGCAGTGAGGGGAGAAGGGTGGGTTCTGTTGCCCACACGAGCCTGTTGGCACCTCAGGACAGTGAGTGACACCACTGAGGTACAGCTGGAGCAACAGCCTGCACTCAGGGCCACAGGGAAATTCAGCACACGGCTGGAAGAGGTCCTGGCACATTAAACTGGAACCCAGTGAGGCCAGAGCTGCTCCTCTGGTCAAGTCACAAGTGTGCAGTAAAGATTTCTTGTTCACTCTTAATATTCATATCACTTCTTCCCTGCTCCCACAGGTCCTCAGGAGGTGGCAGTGGGGTTATGACACTGCAGGACACCCCAGGGGTGGCTCGTGGTCCTGGGCCAGCACAGGCTTTAGGGTGGACAAGGAATTCCCCAAGCCTGGAGCATTTCTTCTTAAAAGGCAACAGTACAGATGGGGAGGGAACCAAGAAGAGAAAAAGCCTCAAATAAAATAAGAGTTTGCTTCTTCTCATGATCTGAATTACACCAAAAAATCAAACCAAACCTCAGTTCAAGGGGTTTCACAGACAGCACAAAACCCAGCTCTAGGGGCTGGTTCCAGCTCCATGATGGTTTCCATGGAGCCTCTCCAATGTGCCAGAGGGACAGTGCCATACTCTGGAACACATCTGGGTGACAGGAGCTGGAGCAGGGCCCAGGTGGGAGCATCACAGGCAGCAGCTCCCACTGCAGGCTCAGCCTCAGGGATTTTTTTCCAGCTACAATCACACTGGTACAAACAAACCCAGATGGGTTCAGGTAGAGCCACCCACACTGAGAGGCTCAAACCTCCCCTGGCACGGGGAGCTCTCCAGGTGAGACATCCTGGGGTTTAATCCTGGGCTCAGGACAAGATACTGCTTTTATTTGCTCAGTGGTGTGCTGGGAACGCAGCGTAATCCCAAGTTAATCCAGCAGTAATTAACCAGCAGGACAATGACCAGAGCACAGCAGGGGCTGCTGGCACCCTGGGCACACACAAATACACAGCTGAAAAGTGGGAGAATCACTGAAGGAAAACCAGGCCCTGAGCTGCTGCCTGGTGGGAGCAATGCCTGACCCCTGAGGCATCAGAGATGCCTGGAAAGAGGAGAAGGAGGCAGAGTGAAGCCTCTCCCTGAATTCCTCCCACTCCTACTTCAATGAGCTGCCCCACAGGCTGCGGGCAGCACAGCCTTTACCCCAGGATCAGGATTTACAGACATTTGAGGGATGGGGACCCTCCCTGACTGTGCAGGGTGTGAGTCTGCAGGGTCCCAAGTGCCCCAGCACCCCGTACCTCCCACAGGTAGATGCTCTCAGCAACCCCTGCCAGGATGTAGAGCCCGTTGGGAGAGGCTGTCAGGCAGGTCACAGGCCCGGGACAGATGATCTTCTGCTGCAGCTGGTCCTGGGACAGAGAGAGCACAGCAAGGGCTCACAGAGGGCAAGGGGCTGCAAGCAGGGCCCCCCGACACGGGGGCTCAGGGGGATCTCTGTGGGGGTCTCTGTGAAGAGAGGGATGGGGCACACCTGCCTGTGGTGATGGGAGTGGGAATGGATGGAGGGGGGTCTCTGTGGAGAGAGGGGCCATAGGGGTCTCTGCAGAGAACTGGGGTGTCTGAGCACAGAGGGGAGTCTCCACGAAAAGAGGGGCCCTGGGGGGGTCTCTGTGGAGAGGAGCCATGGGGGGGGGTCTCTGTGGAGAGGAGCCATGGGGGGGTCTGACCATGGATTTGAGGGGGCTCTGTGGACGGAGGGGCTCCTCATCACAGGGCCGGGGGGTCCTCAGGAAGGCTGGCCCCGTCACATCCCCCACGGGGCCCAGAGTCCTCCCGCGAGGCCCGGGGGCGTCCCCCGAGCCGAGGCCGCCCGGGCCCGCCCGCCGCGCCGGTACCTTCCTCTGGAGCTCCCAGACGTTGATGTAGCTCTTGCCGAGCTGGGCCCCCAGCAGGTGTTCGCCGCCCAGCAGCGCCAGCCCGCGTGGGCCGCTGTTGCCGCCGCGGTACCCGGGCAGGGCCGAGCCCGAGTGCAGCTCCCAGACCGAGCAGTTGCAGAGCGGCCCCGCCGCGTCCGACACCAGCGCCACCTCCATGGGCGCCGCCATCTTCGCGGTCCGCCAGGGCCACAGAGAGCGCGGCCGCGGCCCAGAGCGCCGCCTCCCCCGCCCGGCGCCGACCAATCAGCAGCGGCGCCGCGATGGCCGCGCGGGGCGGGAGCTGCGCACGCGGCAGGAAGCTCAGCAGGGCCCGCCCCGGTCGGTGCTGGATGGGTGACTGTGGGTACCGCGTGTGCAGATGGGGACCCCGTGGACACCCCACAGGGTTATGGGGGCACCCTGTGGAGACCCCAAAACCGCCACAGCCCCACAGGGACGCCATGGACACCCCACAATCCTAAAGGCACCCCATAGCTTCATAAGAACACCATGAGCACCCCACAAAACTTAAGGATGGCCTGGATACTGCCCAATCCTATGGACACCCCACAATCCTATAGGAACCACACGGGAACCCCAAGAGCACCCCACAGCTATGGGGGTGCTTTTGGACACCCCACAACCCTACAGAGACCCCATGCACATCTCACAATCCTATCACCACCCCATAGATCCATTGATACCCCACAGTCCCACAGGGATACCCCAAATCCATAAGGAAATCCCACAGATACCCTACAGCCCTGTAGGCACCCCTGGGCTCCCCCCGAGAAAGAAACCCCAAACAACACAACCTTTTTTTTTTTCTTTTAATATTTCTTCACTTTACAGGGTTACAATTGTCTTAAATATTCTGACGTTTAAATACAATCTGTATAATAATGTTATTATAAAATGTAAACTTTCAGTGTTTTTTAAGTTTATTTTCTCTTCTTTTTTTTAATTTTTTTTACCCCATGCACATCTCACAATCCTATCACCACCCCACAGATCCATTGATACCCCACAGTCCCACAGGGATACCCCAAATCCATAAGGAAATCCCACAGATACCCTACAGCCCTGTAGGCACCCCTGGGCTCCCCCCGAGAAAGAAACCCCAAACAACACAACCTTTTTTTTTTTCTTTTAATATTTCTTCACTTTACAGGGTTACAATTGTCTTAAATATTCTGACGTTTAAATACAATCTGTATAATAATGTTATTATAAAATGTAAACTTTCAGTGTTTTTTAAGTTTATTTTCTCTTCTTTTTTTTAATTTTTAATAATAATCAAAAAGTCTCAATACCTGAATGTTTTGCAAAACTGAAATCTTTCACCGGGGCCCCGGGTGCGCCCGAGGCCGCCGCGCTCAGAGGTAGAATGTGGTTTATTTTTTTATTCCTTTTTTTTCTTTTTTTTTGTCTTTTGTGGTTTTTTTTATTTTCTCATTTTCCTTTTTTACCTGAGTTAAGATATGCAACGCTGGGGGGAGGGGGGCGGCTGCAGCTGGGGCCGCTCCTTTTGTTTAATTTTCTTTCCAAAGCCCCCCCCCCAAAAAAAAAAAACTGATTTAGGCTCTTTTTTTATTATTTTTAAATCGATATGCAAAAAAGAAAAATAAAGTGGAAAGTCACCCGCTCTCAAAAAATAAAGGGAGGGGCAGGGAAAGGAGGGGAGGGAAAATAATTAAAAAAAAAAAACCCAAAACAACCCAAAACAGTGACTGTACAATGCAAAAAAAAATCACTAAGAAAATCTAAGCCTGCCCTGGGCATGAAAATTCCCCCTTGGAATTTCTCCTTACGGGGAGCTGGGCTGGACCCCAACAGCAGCAGGAGCTGGACGGACCCTCCCAGGCCCCCCCAAAAAAGGGTCCACGGAGCCACCAAGACCCCCCCCCAATGGAGCCACCAAGGGGATTCCAGCACGGAAAAAACAAAACCCCAACAAAACCCGGCTGAAAACAACAAAAAAAACAGCTGGAAAAGAACCCCAAATCCCCTGAGATCGCCACTTCCCCGAGTGAAATTAAAAATAAAGGTGTGGGGGCGTGGGGGGGGGAGGTCCCACCAGCCTGGACCCCCTCCCCCCCCTCTGGGGGCACCTGGGGAAGGGGGAAAAACCCTGTGCTCCAGGTGGGAACCTGAGAACGGAGATACCGAGGGGGGCGAGGGGGTTTCGGTATCGGCTTGGATTGTGTCTCACGCAGATGTGGGTGAATATTTATCTCTTTTTTTTTTTTTTTGGGGGGGGGGGTGTTTGAGGGGGGGAAATAGTAAAAAAAAAAAAACAAAACAAAACAAAAAAAAAACCCAACTGAGATTGTGAGGCTTAAAATAAATGCTCAGGTCCTTCGGGTTGTCCGTGAGCTCCGGAGCGTCCTGCAGCTCCGAGCATCCCCATCCTCTGGATCCTGCTTGGTTTTGGAGGAAATAAGCCCAAAGTGGCTTTGAACAGTAGTTTTATGCAGGGGGGAGGAATAAAAATTAGGATTTGCCGGTGGGGGAAGGAGCAGAGCTGGACCCAACCACCGATAAGGAGAGGAGAAAGGAGATTCCAATTTTTTTCCAAGCTCCCATTTTCCCTGATGAAGACTAATATATATCATTTGCATGTTAAAAGTTTGATTCTTTTTTTTTTTTCCTTTTTTTAGAGAATAAAATAGAAGCTATTTACAAAACAATCGAAAACAACCTCTTAAAATCCTGCAGAGAGTGGAGTTCCCAAAACAAAGGAGGGAAAAGGATGGAAATGAATAAAATATCTCCCTATTTCCAATTTTTTTTTTAGGATTTTTGGTTGTTTTTTTTTTTTTCCTTTAGAATTCCGGGGGGGTTTCGCTAGAGCTCGCGTCGGCAGGCGTCCGTGCGTCTGTCTGGAGGTAACACGAGTTAAAAAATAACAATAATTATAATAATAATAATAATAAATGTACAGTGCAAAGTGTGATGTGAGTGAGGTAAACGGTCCCGGAGCGGCGCAGCCGGACAGCCGGCGGCTCCGGCAAAACCCCCCGGGCTAAAGCTTTTCTGCCTGGAAAAGGAAAATCCAACAACACGAGAACAAGGGCAGAGTCCATCGAGAGCCTGAGAAGACCCTGGAGAAACCCTGGCAAGACCTCGGGTGAGACCCTTGGTGAGACCCCAGTGAGACCCAGGTGAGATCTCAATGAAACCCTAGTGAGATCTCAATGAGACCCAGGTGAGATCCAGGTGAGATCTCAATGAAACCCTGGTGAGACCCCAGTGAAATCCTGTTGAGACCCCAGAGACCCTGGCAAGACCTCGGGTGAGACCCTTGGTGAGACCCCAGTGAGACCCAGGCGAGATCTCAATGAAACCCTGGTGAGACCCCAGTGAAATCCTGTTGAGACCCCAGAGAGACCCTGGCAAGACCTCGGGCGAGACCCCGGCGAGACCCCAGAAGACCCCGGTGAGCCCCGGTGCGACCCCGTCCCCCCACGGGCGCTGGTGCCGCGAGGGGCCCGAGGCTCGGGGGCGTTAAGGCGAAGCGCTGTTGGAGGTAGAGCTGGGGGGCACGGCCAGGCCGGCCGGGGCGGGGGGCACACTGCCGCCGCCGCTCCCCACCCCGCTGCCGCCGCTGCTCCGGCTGCTGCCGCCGTTGCCTTTGCTGTAGGCAGAGGAGGAGGAGGAGGAAGAGGAGGAGGAAGGGCCGGGCGTCTGAGCGAACAGCACACCTGGGGAGAGAGAAAAGCCGAGCTTTGCTGTGAGACGGGGTGGAGAGCAGCAGGAGCGTGGCCCCAGGGCAGCCCCCCACCCACGGCAGCGGTGCCCGGGGGAGCCCCTCACCCGTGTAGACGATCCCGTTGATCTCCACCGACATGCTGATGCTGTTGGTGCCGTTGCTGCTGGCGGCAGCGGCGTCCGGGCGGTTCTCTGCCGGGGAGAGCCGCGTTACGGAGCCCGCCGGGGCCAGGGGCTCGGCCGGGGCGGGAGGCCGGGGCCGGCACTGACCTGGCGAGCGCGTGCCCTGGCTGTTGATGCGGATGCTCATGGGCAGCTGGGCCGTCATGGCCAGGAGGTTCTGCTGCAACGCCCGCTGCATCAGCCGCTGCTGCTCGTCCGTCACCAGCGCCAGCTTCTTCTCCGGGGGTTCCCCCGACTCCAGCTTCTCCCGCAGCTGCTCCAGCGCCGCGGCCTGGGCGGCTGCTGCCACCTGCACCGCGGCCGCCTGCGCCGCCACCACGGGGTGCCCGGCCAGTGACACCGGGAGCCGGCTGGGCATGGAGATGGGGATGGGAGAGTCCTCCTCTGCCGGGGGAGCGGGTGTCAGGGATGGGGGCACAGGGGTGCCACCACCCCAGGGTGTCCCCAGCCCTGGCACAACAGTTTGGTGCCCTGCTGTCCTTCCAAAGGTCAGAGATGGGTGATTGGAATCAGGGTCCCCGGGCTGAGCCCTGGAGCCCAAGGAGGGGGGAGAGGAGCATCACCCCCCTACCCACTTCCCCTAGCTCTCCCCGTTATTATTACATCTCCAGTGGTTAGGAGGGGGCTCGGCTTGCAACCAGACCCCGTGGCAGCCAAACCTTGGAGCAGGCACACCCCAGAACAATCATTACCTTTCTTGATCTTCTGTCCGGGCGTGATGGCCCCGCCGTTGGTGGCAGACGCCAGCCCCAGCGCCGGCACCGGCAGCTTGGGCGAGGAGAGGAGGCCGTGGGTGCCGCCGGGCGAGTAGGCAAAGAGGGAGCCGCCGAAGCCCTGCCGCCGGCCCTCCCGCCGGTTGCTGTCGATGGCCGCCTGCAGCTCGTTGGGGTTGCTCAGCCCACGCTTCTCACACTCGTAGGGGTACAGGTACTTCATGTACCTGCGGCCACACGGGACACGGGTGGGGATGGTGAGGGTGACACGGTGGCTTGGGCACCCCTTCCCCTGTGCCACCCCACTGCTCCCACACAGGGCTGTGCTGAGCCTCCATGCCCCGCACAGGGCAGAGGGACCCCCAAGGACTCGCCCCCTCCCCTCCCCTCCCATCCCCTCCCAGCCCCCGCTCACTGGGTGCGCAGGGTGAAGGCCGCGCTGGTGATGGAGGTGGGCAGGCTCAGCCCCTTGGTGATCTCCCGCCACAGCTTCTTGTTGATGACCTCCACCAGACCGCCCTTCTCGGTCACCAGCGTGTACAGCATGTACAGGTCCAGCACCTGCTTGGCCATGATGGGGATCCGGTTCACGGGGGTCCCTGGGGAGCGGCAGGAGGAGAGAGTGGCTCTGGGGTGCTGCTTTCTTACCCGAAGTGGGGGCGCAGCTGCTGAGACCCCTGCGGGGCAGTGGAGGGGCTGGGGGGCTCATGCTGCTCCCTCCTCTTCCACTGTCCCCTTCTTCCCCCCGGGCCCTCCCGCTGAGATCAGCCCCGAACAAAGGAAACAGAAACTCGCAGTTTCCAGCCACAGCCCCGTCGTGGCTGAGCCGGTTCCTCGGGCTGAGCCGGCACCCGGCAACGCGAGTTATTTATAACGGGGGCGGCACAATCCGGCCGTGAGGGTCTCCTATGAGCTGGGGGGCTCGTCCCTCCAGCTTGGGGAGGGGGCTGGCAGCACCTGCTCCCTAATCAGGGTCTCCACCCTCCCAGCCCTGAGGTGAGGGGGCTCTGGGAGACCCCAGTGGATGTAGGTGGGCCAGGATGGTGGGGGGACCATAGGGGACATAGCCAGGGGAGAGGACAGAGCCAGGGGAATCTGGGGGAACCCAGCCAGCAGCCCCAGCCCCCCTGTGCAGGCACACGTGCCTTCCCAGAGCTGTCTGACAAAGGGCCGGAGCCAGCCCTGTGTCAGCACTTCCAGCGCTGTTTTCCACGCAGGAACCAGACCCTCGAGCAGGAGCACGCTTGGCTTTCAGCCCTTCTCACCCCCAGCCCCCCAGCCATGGCCTCTCCCCCAGCAGAGAGAGGGCACAGCGAGGGGCTGCAGTAAGCCAGGCAATGGGCAGAGGGGGCACACGGCCAGGGGTGTTGTGTGGGGAGGGGCTGCAGGTCTGGGTGCGATGGGTGAAGGGAGGGGGGGCCACAGGCTCTGGATCCAGCCCAGCAGGTTTGACCCTGCTGTGCTGAGGGGTTAAAGATTAACCAGCAGCTCAGCCGGAGCCGTGACCTCAGGGCACTAATGAGGGGCAAGGAAATGAGCCCCTGGCCTTGGGGGGGACATGGGGGTGCAAGGTGGGTGTGGTGGAGCAGGGTGGGCACAGAGTGGGCGCGGGGGCACAGGGTGAGTGCCCAGCTGGGTACTCACCTCGCTTCTGCATGAAGCTGAAGAGGTCATCCAGGAACTCCTTCCTCCTGGGGTCACCATCCAGCTCGTACAGCTGCATAAGGAGAGAGAGATGCTCAGAATCCCACTTAACCCGTGTGTCCCCCGACCTGAGACCCCTGGCTCCCACTGCAGCAGCAGCAGCCGTGTGGCTCAAAGGACACCAAATGGCTCGGGGGTCCCTGCAGAGGTCCAGGGGGGTTCCTGCAGCTTGGGATGACCTTGTGCCCCACTATGCCATGCCCTGCCAGCCCTGCTCGGAGCTCAGCTCCGGGATGCCGGTGCTGCCAACACCGTGATCATGGCCAGAGTGGCTACCAGGCTGCCAACACCGTGCTCGGCCCCGGCTCCTCCCGGGAACGCTGACCCCGGTTATTTTTAGCATCCACTGCCTGCTCAGCACAGCGACTCTTCAGCGTGGTCCCTCCACGCTTGGGGTGCTGCCACAGAGAGCCATGGCCAGGAGCCAGTGTGCCATGGCCCTGCAGGGACGTGTCCTGCACAGGGGAAGGCAGAGCTGGGCCAGGCTCTGACACGCTGTACCTCAATCACCAGCTCTGCTTGGGGCATCTTCAGCCGAGACCCCCCACCCCGGCACATTCCTGCCTGATTTATGGCGCAGGATCGGCCGGTTGGAGCGCCCGGCACGCCGGAGGCACACACCACGCCACGCCGTGCGGCCTCTCCCGAAGCCCAGCGCTGTTTCTGCCTGGAGGCTGGTGGATAATCCCCCCTCCATCCAGGAGCAAGGGCTGTGGGGGCAGGCGTTGCCCAGACACCAACGTGGTGGCGGCCACAGCTCTGCTTTTCTCAATGACAGCTCTGAACAACTGCCAGGGGGGCCGGGAGGGGCCTATAAATACCCCCCTAATACGCCAGGCACGCACTGCGGGACCACCCCTGCCGGTCACTGGGTCACCCATGTGCCCACTCCCTCCCTGGCTATGCCCTGTGGCACCAGGACCGTGGGCAGGTGGATGGGTGGGCATCGTCCTGGCTCGAGCCCCCTCCTCCTGCAGCCCTGCAGGGAGGATCCGGATCCTGCAGGGCTGGACTCACCCGCCGGCGCCGATCAAAGGGATCAATGGGGCCGCGTGATAAGCGGGGCCATAAACCCCCCCAGTTCCTCTGGGAAACTCGGCAGGCTCGTCCAGCCTCTTGCACACCCCCAGGGCAAGGGCAGGAGCCACCAGGACTACCGGCAGAGGCCCTCAAAGCCCCTCTCCCACCCTAGCAAGGGGTCTGGTGTGGGAGTGCCATGGAGGGAGTGAGCCATGGCACAGCAGCAGTGCCATGATTTTTGGGGCTGAGCTGCACTGGGCTACTTGTGCCAGCTGAGGGATGCTGGGCTGGTGCCAATCCAGCCTCCCCCGTTTCCTTGAGCAGCTCCAAAAAGCCACACACAGAGAAAGGGCTTCCCCAGCGCCCGATCCTCCGTGGTGCGGAGCTATCCTGGGAAAGAACCGAACACTCTGGTTCATCCACTGCCAAGACCCTCGGGGTCATGATCCAGCCCTCCTCGGACTCAGTCCCGAGGGGAATGGACGCGTTTAAGAGGATGAAAGAAAATTAACCGTCAGCTGAGGAGAGCGTGGCCGGCCAGGACAGGGGGATTAGTGGCCGTGGCAGGTGGCTGCCTCGAGTGCCGGCCTTCCACCAGCCCCGGTGGTCCCATGCCAAGCTCAGCTGGCTGCAGCCACTCTCACCCCTGCCCAAGTGGGATGAAGCCATGGGGGTCCCCAGGGATGGTGGGCAGAGGGATCCCCGTTCTTGCCCGGTGACCTCACACCTGCCACGGCTGCCGGGCAAAGGATGTTGCACGAGCTGCTGCTGACGGTTACCGGCGAGACTTCGACAGCTTTGCTGCACTTGGCAGCTGCTCACTGACCACTGCAGTGCCAAGCAGAGAAACAGGCTCCCCTATGGGACCCCCCCAAACCATGGTTTAGCTCTGCCACGGCCAGCAGAACCAACCGCCAGTGATGGGCACGTGCCCAAGGTGCTCATCCGGCAGCACTGTGGGGCGAGGACATGCCCAGCCATGGCCGGGACGTGCCTTGTGTGCACTGTGGCGTGTGAAAGAGTGCATTTGCCAAGCTGCCCCTGTCCTCCCTTACCACCCCTGTTCCCCCTCGACCCCGAGCACAGGCAGGACACGGAAGGGGACAGAGACGAGTGACTCCCAGCTGCCCCTCGCAGGATTTCCTTGCATTGACGCCATCCGCAGCCAACGGCAAAGCAGCCGGCGCCCCGAGAGCCCCAACGGCAGAGCAGGACAGCTGGGACAGCGGGGCTCAGAATGCAAATTGGGGAACAGAAACGTTCTGGTTTTGGCAGCGTGCGAAACCCAGTGCGCAGCTGAGCTTGGCACAGGCTGGCGGCTGCCGGCACTGCCGCACCGAAATCAGCAGGTGCTGAGTCTTGTGCCTGCTTGGTGCTGATCCCTGCCCCGTGCCTGTGCCCTGCTTCCTGCTCTCAGCCCTGGTTTCTGCTCAGCTCAAGGCCAGCTCCTCGCAGGGACACGCAGTGTCTCGGTGCTCGGTGCAAAGGTACCGGCGTGCACGAGCCGCAGGCAAGGCCGCCCGGTGCCACTGAGTCAATACATTTATGTTTCGTAATTAGGGAGCTGGAAACGACTTAATCCATAACGCAGCTGCCCCAGGAATATCCTCTTACCGTGGGGTCCCCACGGCAGAATGTGGTGGCAGGGGACACAGCGGCACAGCCACCCCAGCCTGGCTGGGGGGAGCAGGAGATGCCCCCCACCTCCCTGAGAGTCCCCTGGGCTGGGAGATGTGACTCCAGCACCCAGTGCTCCCAGTGCTGACCCACCCCAGAGTGAATGCTTGATGGCAGTGGCTCTGGCCACAGCGTCCAGCCCACCTGGCTGCAGCGCAGCCCCCTCGGCCCCGGCCCCCGGCCGGCTGAGGACACGGAGCCAGATGGCCGTTGCCAGCAGATCTATAATTAAGTGGAGGAGGAATTAGGCAGGCGGTGGGCGGGTGGCCCTGACCCCGGCCCAGCGCCCCGGCAGGATGCCGGCCCGGCGTTTGGTGTGGATGACCGGATTAATGTTTCAAACCAGATTACAGGAAAATCCCGACCCGCTGGCTTTCAAAGGGCAGGCAGGAGGCGGCCCCTTGGCAATGCCAGGAATGCGGGAGAGCCCTCGGCACGGGCTGGGTGCGTGCTGGGGGTCCGAACCCTCCCCAAACCCCCCCGAGCTGGGGCAAGGGGGGCAACTACAAGCAGGAGGGGAAGCAGTATTTCACAAGGCTCCGGGAATGCCGGGGGTCATGCTGGTGCCAGGCAAATCCCCCCTTCGGCAGGAGTCCCTTGTCTACCCCATGAGCCCTCATGGAGGAGTCCGTGTCCCTGCATCCCACGTCCCAGTTAAAAACACCTCCCCTTCCCCCCCCACCCCGTCCCCGCTTGGTTCCGGGTTTTCAGGCCCCGGGGATTAATTTTCAAGTTTCTTTTCCATTGCCAGGAAGTGGCAACACTCTCGGTTTTCCTCCTTCTCTCCAAAACCGGTTTGGGACGTGCACACCGTGACGTGAGGACTGGGGGCAGAGCCAAGGGCCACCGCAGCAGGGATGGGGGCTGGTGGCAGCCTCCACCTTCCAGGGACTAAACTCCCCCAAATTCCTGTATTTAAGGAAAAAACACAACGCAGGCAGCGGCGGGGAGAGCCCACCCTGTCTGGGCAGGTAGCAGGACCAGCAGTGACAGGCTTGAGGGGCTACTTCTCTCCTTTTCTTTCCTTCCTTCCTCTGGCAGCCCCCGGGGATGCATCCCTTTGTCCCGCGGACAGCGAGGGGCCACGCTGGGCTGGGGAAGAGCCCTCGCACACTAACGAGTTCTTTAACGAAGAATAAACACATTTATGGCGCGTTTCCCGTCCCACTCCCAGCCCATACACAGCCCCCGGCCTCTGGCACGCCGGGACCCGCAGTGGGGTCGCAGAGGGCACTTATTCAGAATAAGAAAGTCATTTGTAAAAACCAGAGCCAAGGATTGACGTTTCGGAGGCGCTGGGGATGTGATTTCCCGTAAGGCGATGGCTGACTCAGGGCTGGGGGGTGCCCGAGGGAGCAGCCCCTCTCCAGGCACAGCCCCCCCGGCGTGGGGTGCGGGGTTTGCTGGGGCCAATCCCTCCCGGTGAAGGGCAAAGGGAGCGTCCAGCCCCGGAGCAGATTCCTACGCAGATAAAGCGCTCGGCTTAGGTACAGCTCACCCCTGGCTGTCCCCATCCCTAATCCCCCTGCGAGCCCCCCAGGGCACAACCCCCCGTGGGAAGGGGCTGCTGGGGGCAGGGAGGTGTGTGCCCCCTCCCCAAAAATCTCCCAGCGCTTTGCTGGTGGGGGATGTGCTGGCTGGAGCCTCGCCCACATGGCCGGTGACTCCACTGACCGGCCCGGCGGGATTCCTGCCGCCGGAGCATGGCCGGGCTGGGGGGCCGCTTCCGCGGGGGCAGCTGGGGAGGGGTCCGGGAGCTTCCCGTCGGCACCATTGTTCACACCAGTTCCCAGCATTGTCCCCTCTTCAGGGGACACGGCCCGAGCGCAGGTGCCTGTTTGACCCAGTGCCTCCTCCTCGGGCCGGGGGACCCGGTGGGCACAGGATCCATCGGTGACAATCCCGATCCATCGGCACGGCAGTCTGGGGATCCCCGAGACCACCCGGACCCCGATGCCCACCTCCTCCCCACTCAGGCTGGGGGAAGGAATCATGTGGGTGACCCTGGGGGTCTGGGGGCGGTGTCACGGCACGGCGGGTGTCACGGCACGGCGGGTGTCCCCGAGCGGCGGAGGGGACGCTGAATGGGCGAATTAGTCACCGTTTAACCTCGCTGACCCCCCATTGTCCGTGTGCGCTGTCGGCCTCCCTCCCCAGCACGGCCGTGCCCAGCCAGCCGGCAGCTCCCGGCATCCCGGGATCCGTGTCCCTGCCGCGGGCCGGGCTGACACCGGCTCCCGGGACGGCTGTGCCGCTGCTGTTTGCTCCCTTCCCGCGGAGGAGGAAGCGATTCCTGCTGCCCTGGCGTTTCCAATGGCAGCTCGCTGGCAGCTCGCCAGGCTCTGGATGGAATCAAAACTGGTTCCGTGTCTGAGTGTGGATGTGTGGCACAGGCTGGTGGTGAGGGGTCACGGAGAACTGGGGTGCTGGGGCTGTTCCCTTGGCTGGCTGGATGGGAGCCAGCCCGGCAGCTCTCCCGGTCCTCGCTGTGTGCGTGCTGGTGCATGCCCTTGACACATGCTCGCTATCACACCGGACCTTGTACAAATATTAATCCAGTGGAGTCAGGCGCTGTTGAGAAAGCTCGTCCGAGGAAGGACACCAGGCTAGCTCCTGCCACCAGGCAGACCCAGGGAGGACAGCTGAGAATGAGTTATGTAGCGCTGAGCTGGGGAAATGTGGCCAGAGCAGCCAACTCAAACTCTTGGGGCACCCGGTGAACCCCCAGCTTGGGCTGTTCCTCCTGTGTGACTCCCAAGCCTCCCAGGGTGAAGCCACTGAGGGCTGCAGGGCCAAGACCCTCAATCAGGACCTGACCCGGGTGAGGTGGCAGCAGCAAGGTCTGGAAGCCAAGACAGGGGGTTTAAATTCCACCATATGTAAATGATCGAATGATCGTCTTAGAAGGGGATCGCGGTAAGCCCTGGCAGATGAGTCACCGGGGCTTCCACCGCCCGCTGGGATTTGGCTAATTGCAAATCTGTTCCTGAAATGCGAGGTCCTGCACCTCTGCCCTCTGTCAGCACCACCGTGGGGGTCCCTGGGGTCCCGTGGGCAGGGCCAGGGGGCACGGAACGCCTGGGAACCCCATCACAGAGCCGCCGGAGGAGCTGGAAGGGGTCCAGCAGCCACAGATGGGGTTGACAGGAGCCAGCTGTGGGCTGTCAGCCCCGGGAACCATCACCGCTGAGCTGCTCTAGCAGCGCTGAAACCTCACAGTTTCCTCACACTGGGAGGAGGGGGTGGTTGTGGTGGGCACTGTGATGGCACCACAGTGACAGACCCCATCCCACTGTGGCACCCGAGCAGGTGGCAGTGTGGGACAGCACGTCCCAGGTGCTGGAATCTCCAAAATCAGGCACTGGTGCCCAAGTTGGAGGTTCCACAGTGGATGTGGGCAGGTGGGGAAACAGAGGCAGGAGGTGAAGCCCTTTGCTGAAGGGGTTGAGGCTGGTACCTGTCTGGGTGCTCCTACTGCCACCGGTACCAGGGTGAGACCCCGAGCCAGCTGCTGTGGGGGGACAGGGAAGCCCTTTCCCAAAGGACTGCTGCCACAGAAGTGACAAGTCCAGACCCTCCCCGTGGGACACCCGGGGAGCAGGGGACTCTCCTCAGGGGTGAGCCCCGGCCTGCAGCAGCCCCAGTGTGCAGGGTGGATTATCCTGAGCTCCAGCCAGAGCAGGAACCCAGGCACAGGCAGATTAAGTGACCCATAGGAAGGGTCAGGGAGCGGGTCACGAGCTGGGCCAGGAGCTGCACCTTGAGCCCCCAGTCTGTCTGCCCCAGGGGCTCAGAGCAGGGCCCCCCAGCCCCAAACACCCCCCGCCCTGGCCCCTGATTGCAGCACGTCCGGCCGGGCCCTGGGACCAGCTGCCATTTCTCCTGCGGTTTGGGCCAGAAATAGGGTGATGGAGCAATGCTGCCCTTGCCCAATGCTGCGGTGGGGGCAGGGGGCTCTGCTGACAAAGGCCCTGCTCCCTGCACTGCTCTTTTCTTTTTTTTTTTTCCCTTTTAAATAAACCCTGTTAGTTCAGCTGTGCCGAGAGAGAGGGGAGGCGGCCGCCACCTCCGCAGCCCTTGAGTCAGCCCGGGGGGCTGGGGCGTGGAGGGAACAGGGCTCTGGGAGGGCCAGGGGTGGGGGGAAATGAGGCTCTGGAGGGGTCGAAGCATGGGGAAAATGCGGCTTTGGGGGGGACACAAGCAGGTGATGACCCAGCTGTGGGGAGCCAGCCCAGCTCCCGAGACAAGGGGTGTCGGGGGCACGGTCCAGCTGGGTGAAGGCACTGGCTGGGCACCTCGAGCAGAAAGGATGTGTCCCCTGTCCCTCAACCTCATTAATCATCCTGGGTCTTGTTTGGAGAAATGTCTCCACGAGTGCTCAGATGCCGGGACCAGCACCTGTGAGCACCCAGGCGTCTGGCTGGGGGAGGCACTCAGCGGCTAAGCCGCTCTCGCCGAGAAGTCCCTGACCTCTGGCCAGGGATCTGGTGGGATTACAGCCCCGGGAATGCTCCCTGAGCTCTATGAGCCAATTACTGTGCCGGATCCCCGGCTGGGAGCACCCCTTGGCACGCCGGGCAGCGCTGCAGGGTGAGAGGGGCGACGGCTGAGGGTGAGAGAGGCGACGGCTGAGCGTGGGCTGAGCGGGGAGAGCCCTTTTCCTGGGAGGGGTCCACTGCTGACTCCCCCACTGCTCCCAAAGTCCTGTCCTGCTCAGATCCCCTCTTGCCTGCGTTATCTGCTGCTGGCCTGGCCAGGCACTGCAATCACCTCCCCGGCACAGCAGCGCCCAACCGGGGGCCCCAGGGCACTCCCCCTTATCTGGGAGCCAAACTGCCTCTGGGTGGGGGGCAGTGGCCCCCGGCCGTGTGATGACACTCGGGTCCCCCTTCCCTGCACAGGGGCCCCCTCGCCCTCCCTGGGGGCGGCTCATCCGCTCGGCTGCCTAATGCAATAAAGCTCTAATCAATATTTTAAAGAAAGTAAATGGACCCTCCCGCCCTCGTTAAGAGGCCACGGGGCCCCTGCTCAGGCCCCACGCCCCCAGCTGGCTTTGGGCTTTGAAAAGGAGAATAATCCACGGGAGAAAGGGGTTCAGAGGGGATCCCCCACGCCTTAAGCAGCTCCTAGGGGATTCAGAGGAGGTACGGGCTCTCTGCTCCTCCAGACCCTCCTGGAAAATCCCAGTTCCACCAGCCATGTGCGCAGGGCTGGTCTGGGTGGAGGGGGCTCCGGTTTCACCCACCCCCGCAGCCCTGCCGAGGTCGCTGAGTTGCTTTCGGTTTATTTTTCCCCCACCACTGCACTTTGAAACGCTGTATCTCGGGGTGCGCTGCACCACCAGAGATAAGGGCTGAGGTTTTCCCGCCTGTGTGCCACCGGCAGGGCTCAGATGTCCCCAACATAAGAAACCTCTTGTCCTACTAAAGCACCAGCGCCCCCCAAACCCCCCCAGCTGGCACAGCCTCCCACTGGCACTGTGGTGACTTCTTGAATCCTTCCTAAAGCAGAAATGGGGTGTTAAACCTGAGGCAGCCACTGCAGGACACCCCAAAAGGGAGCACCCAAAATGGAGAACCCCAGAGGGAGAGTGGTGGCTGCTGCAGCCAGAGGAACACAGGGAGATGGATTCCTCGAGCTCCTGCAATGTGGGATGGGGTACTGGCATGCAGGGTGCCTGTGCCTGAGGGAGCACCAGCAGCCCAGGAAACTCCAAAAGAGGCAGAGGCTGGAAACTCCAGCTCCAGGGGCTGCCACTCCACCAGGGGCTCCCACTCCCGGTATTAGCGGGGAGCAGTAATAGCAGTAATGAAACAGAAAGATCAGAGCAGGGATCTGGGGGCAGCAGCAGCAGAGCCCCCACAGTGCTGGGGTACAGAACTCCGAGCACTTCTACCCCCAGCAGCCCTTTGCTGGCAGGAGCTTGCTGGATTTTTAGCCATTTCCCATGGGGAGCCTCTTCCCACCCAGAAAATGCCCCCTTTTCCCCCCACCCCGAGGAGCCACGGTGCCCTCGGCAACCGCTGCCCCGAGTTCCCAGTGTGCTGGGGGCTCCTTTGTTCTGCTGCCCGCGCCGGCAGCGCCCGGGTCAGGCCGAGCTGACCTCTGCCTGTGCAGTAGCCGTCCCTGGGGACGGGGAGGTGCCACGCGCCGGCTCCCTAACCTCCCTCACCTCCATAACTCTTCCTCACGCCCTCCCCTTCCTCCTCCCTTGAACTGGGCCCCATCCTCCTGCCTCCGGCCCCCCACGGCTCAGCCGAGCACCAGTTCACAGGAATCTGTCCCAGATGGGTCAATAAAACCTGGCAGTGGAGGATGGGGGCAGCCCCTGGCTGCCAGGGTTTGGGTGTGGAGACAGGCACGGGGGCTTGGATGGCGGCACTGCCCGGTGAGGACGGTGTCCTCAAGCACAGAGACCCACGGGCTAAGGATGTCAGCGGCACCAGCACAACCAGAGCTGAATCCAAACTGGATCTGAACTCCCAGCAGAGAGAGCTGGACAGGCAGGGAGGTTAAAGGTTGGTGGGAGAGCAGGGGTGCTGCCGGTGCTGAGGAGCTCCTTGGCAAAAATAAAATCAACCCCAAAAGACACCATAGCAAGCAGGCAGAACACTGTCACAGCCACGCACAGCACCACATCCCTGCTGGCTCACCCACACGGAGACCCTGCTGTGCTCCGGCATCCCAGAGCTGCCGGGGTTCCCCCTAAGGCGCCTCCACCGCAGCGAGGAGCGGGGATGGGGTACGGCATCCCCTGCCCCGTGCTGCCCTCGCTGTTTACATTCCTGCTGCTCCTTCCCAGGCCGCGCCAGCTGGGCTGGGATGGAGCCCGGCGGCACGCGCTGGAGGCCGGCCAGGAGGAGCTCCCGGCCAGCACCGGCTGCGCCAGCAACCCCCTGGCCCCGGTCCAGGGGCCGCGATCCAAGCGCGGTCGTACGGGCTGACGTGCCGGGGAAAGCCTCTCCGGGCCCAGCGCGTCGCCTCCGCTCCTCCGCCCACGGAGGCTTTCCAACCCCCTCCGGCTGCTTCCAGCGTTCACCAGCGAGCAGGGCTCTTCCCAGGGACCCCAGCAAGCGACATGGAGGGAGCGGGGCAGGGCTTGGGGGGCAGGAGAAGTGCAGGGAACGTGGCTGGTGTTCCCAAGTGCTCAACTGTGATGGGGGACCTGGCAGAGGCTACGGCCTGGGCCACGGCACTGACACGCTGACGAACAGGAAGATCAGAGTTGCGGTATTGAAAAGCCTTTTCACAGCTACGAGTTCACGGCCCTGGCCCCTCGCTCCCCGGCGGCAGGAAGCACAAGAGAGAGAAACCACAAGAAGAGCAGGTAGCCTGGGTGCAGCGGCACGAGGGATGCGCAGGGCAGGAGCGTCCCTCCATCCCTACAGCTGGACAGGAGCATCCCTCCATCCCTGCAGCACCAGGAGGATGGCCACATGCTCCCTGCTTGCTGGTGCTCCCTCTGCCAACCCTGTTCTGAGCCTGCCCACATCCACATGTGCCAGCAGATCCCGGCAGCCCCTTCCCCCATTTCGGAAGGGATACGACAGCCTCCTGAAAGTGAAGGGGCAGAGGTGGTCGCATCCCTCCTGAAAGGCCACCATGCCCTGGCCGCTCCATCTGGGTCCCATCTGCTGCTGCTGGTCCTGCCCCTTCCCCCAGCCCCAAACTCTGATGTATTTAAACACACATCAAAGGTGCCGGGCAGCCCCCAGGGAGCTCTGGCTGCAGCACGTTTTCTTCTATCAGTGAGAGCAGACTGCAGCCAGCTCTGGCACCAGGAGAGTGGGAATGTGCTGGCCTCGTTGCCTGGGGAAGGCACTGAAGAGGGCAGCCAGGTGCTTTCTCCCTGGTTTCACCTTTTCATGGCATTTTGGCAGCAGCAGGGGTGCAGCTCTGCCCCCCACCAAGCTTCTATGGGGCCAGAGTTGTCCTGCCAGGCATCAGCTCTGTAGTGATGGGGATAGGAGGCTGACAGGTCCCCATGGAAAATGGCTTGGGGAGAGTGGAGAAGAGGAAAACCAAGAGATCCATCAGATTTGCAAATCTGGGGTGATTTTTTCATAATTTTCAGCAAGAATCCTTCTAGATCCCTGCAGCAAACCCAACTGCACTGCCTGCCTGTACCAGAACAACCCGGACACAGGATCCATTTAGAGTCACCCAGCCAGGGAAGGGGCGAGACCGAGCCCAGCACTAAAACCCCGGAGAAATCCCACGCATTCCTAATGACAACAGCAGCTGGATCCGAGGAGAACACTGCCGGAGGCGGCGCTGCCAGAGGCATCTCCCCACGCTCGTGAGGACACATGGGTTCGCAGGAGCGGGGAGAGGGGCGGCACGGCAGGGACACGCGTGTCTCGGAGGGCACATACCTGCTTGAACTGCTCCTCGTAGGTCCAGTCGCCGTGGTCAGGTGCTGGTGGCGGGGGCTGAGTGTGGCCCAGGCCGGGGGGCAGCCGCTCCTGTCCCCCTGGCAGCCGTGGGGGCTCCCCCCGGTAGTGCTGGGGTGCCGGGGGCTTGCGGAGCAGCAGGGATCCCGCACCCGCCCGCACCGCCTCTGCTGAGCTGAGCCCTTCCTCTCCCATGTCTTCTTCTTCCTCATAGTCTTCCTCTTCCTCCTCGTCTTCTTCTTCCTCTTCCTCCTCACCCAGGTCCTCTTCAAAGTCATCTTCATCCCATTTGCCCTTTCTGGAGCCAGGAGGAGAGGAGAAGTTTGGTCCCACGCTGGTTCCCAAGGCTCATCCCTCTCTCCTACCCGCCCCAGCTGCGGGGCTGGGACCACCCACCCACCCAGCACACAGTGGAGCCCCAGTACAGCCCATTGGTGGGGGCAGCTCTGTTGGGCATGGCCAGCCCCCAGTATCCCAGGAACAGCTCTGTCACAGACCTCTCCTCTGCCAGATGGCTCCTGGCCCTGCCCTGCCCTGAGAGGATGCATGCTGGAGACAGCCAAGGGTCCTGCATAATTTAACACCAGCCTGGGGTCCTCTGTCCCAGCCCCACGTGGCTGCTGGCCAGAGATGGGATGTTGCGCCAACCCAGCACAAGGAATCACTGCCACAGAGCCGAGCCACTGCCCTCAGCACCTCCTGCTCTGAAATATCCCAATAGCTCTAACCCACAACCTGCCCCAAGCCACAGGATCCCCACAGCCTCCCCAGCACGCTGTGCCCAAAGCCACCAGTGTTGTGCCACTTCCCTGCCCCTTCCCCAAACCCCTGAGAGCTGCCCGAGCACACTCACAGCTCCTCCTCCTCCTCAGAGCCCATCTCCTGCTGGTACCCGCCACCATCTTCCTCCTCCTCGCCGCGCTCCTCCTCTTCCTCCTCCTCCTCGGAGGCTTGGCTCTCATCCGACAGCCCCGGGCTGGGCGAGTGGCTGAGGCCGGCAGCAGCCGCCCGCATGGCAGCCAGGGCGGCCATCTGTGCCCGCTGGATGTGCGCGCTCTCAGGCTCCGCTCCCTCCTCCGAGGGCGCCGGTGCTGCCTCCTGCCCACGGCCCCGGGTGCTGGCAGGGAGCTGCCCCGGGGGCTGCGAGGGCTGCGCCGGGGGGGACGTGCAGCGCGGTGGCTGCTGCTGCTGCTGCTCCTGCTGCCGCGCTTCCAGCGCCTGCTGCAGCCGCGCGCGCTGCTGCCGCTGCAGGTTCTCCATCACCGCCTGCAGCTTCATGGCTCTGCCGGCAGGCGGGGGGTCCCCCGGGGGGCGGGGGGCGATGCACCCGGGGGGCAGTGCCCGGGGGGCAGCGCCCGGCAGGCTGCCGCGCTCCAGCGGGGCTGGGGGCCAAAGCTGGGCAGCGCCGGTGGGAGGCAGCCCTGGAGGGGGCTGCCGGGGGGTAAGGGCAGTGCCGTCAGGGCAGGAATTGACACCGGGTTAGGAAAGAAGGATGTGGCCCTTGACCCCTCTCAGGCTTGGTCCGATGTCTCCTTGGCTTAAGGGCTACGGTGTGTCGCAGGCTTGGTGCTGCCTGGTGGGGTTGGGGTGCTGCTGTTGTCAGGGAAAGTGTCCCAGGCAGGCTCCAAAACTCCTCCTCAGGCTCAGCAGGCAGCAGCTGGAGCACGGCACATCACCCTTTCTCTCGCAGACCTGGCACTTTCTGGGGGTGGCAGCCTCAGGGTCCCCTGCTCACAGTCGGTGTCCCTAATCCTCAGCTGGGTCAGTGTCCGGCAGGCGTCGGCGCAAACCTGTGGGAGAAGTAGAGCAGAGGGTCAGTGGAGCTGTGGGCAGGAGCTGGTGAGCAGGAAGGAGTTAAAGACAGCGCAGGAGCCTCATTAATCTCGAGCTAATGAGATAGGGCGGCCGGGCCTGCTGCTGGAGGGGGAAGGGGCCTGCCGGACCCGATAGCCCTGCCCGGCCCTGCAGGCAGCGGATACTGGTGGACCCACACCCGCAGATAACAGGCCCTGGGGAGAGACGTCCACCGGGTCCCCCACGGGGGACAAGGCACATCCCCACCAGGGACATACGGCATGGGGAGCACTGGGCTCCCCAGTGATGGCACTGGGGCTTGGGCAGCACTGGGGTCTACGCTGCACAGCGGAGGGGCCCCAAAGCACCCGGGGGCAGATCCCAGGGGATGGACAGGCAGAGCCTTGAAACCCGGGCAAACAGGCTCTGCCAACCGCTCCCAGAGCCCCCTTGCTCCTCTTCCCTGGGGGGCCTCCAAGGCAAGGTGGGGCTGCAAGCAGCTCATTTGTGCTGTGCCTCACTGGAAAACACTGAGGGGATCAGCACATAACACTTGGGCCCTGCTGAACCCCCATACTCCAGTCTGGACCTCTTCTAGCAGTGCGCTCCCAAGCCCCGGTGTGACCAGCAGCCCCGGTGAGGCCAGCAGCCCCGGTGAGGCCAGGAGCCCCGGTGAGGCCAGGAGCCCCGGTGAGGCCAGCAGCCCCGGTGTGACCAGCAGCCCTCGCTTCCAGCCAGTTCCCAGTGGTGACCTCGCCTGCACTGACGGCAGGGAAGGAGCTCACCACGGAAGGAGCTCACTGCAGCCCCGCGTGTACGGGCAATCCCCGGCTCAGCTGCCCGGGGGCACGCACGGCAGGACCCACACGGGGACTGACCGTGGGGCCAGACCCAGGGGCTGCGGGGCCAGGACAGCCGGCGGTGCACAGGGCCCGGCAGCTCCGCCACGATCCCGCGCATTCTGGAAAGAGGAACCTGCTGCCAGTGTGGGCCGGGGCCGCGGCTGGGCGGGCGGGAGCCGCTTCCCCCACGCATCCGCTGCCGGCGCGGCCGGGCTCGGCTCACGCCACGGACGGACACGTCGCCACCGCCACGGCAACCTCAGCAGCCACCGCCTCCACCGGGAGCCACAGAGGCGCGGCACAAGTGGGCCAGCAGCGCCCGTGCCTCAGTTTCCTCTCCTCCACTCGGATCAGCGCCGGCTGTCCCCCACGGAGGAGAGGTCGCGGCAGGGACGCTCCCCGCCCCGCACCGCACCCGAACCCCGTCCCCAGCGCCATCCACCAGCGAACCGGAGCGAGACCGACCCGGGCACGTGCTCCCCGCCGCCGCCGTGGCTCTGCCTGGCCGCGACTCCCCGGGTGACACGGTGCCAGCACCGCGCGTGGAGCTGCCTCCCCGAGCACCGCGGGCCGTGGCCGCGCCGGAGCCACGCCGCCACTTCTCCACAGGGAAGCCGGAGTGGCGAGGCCACAGCCAGGGCCCCGTGGCACCCCGGTGACCTTGAGCCGTGCCCCTTTGTCCCTCCGGCCGCTCGGGGCCACGGAGCGTGCCCGCCGTGGGGCGGTGACGGGGGTCCCGCGAGGGATTCGAGGCGGCGTCACCCGCGTCCCCGGGGCAGGTGCTCGGGAGCGACAGCGGCTAAAAATAGGCAGCGGGGGTGTGACGGAAGGCCCTTTGTGCCACCGACACCGGGGTTGGGCTGGCCGCGGCCGGACACCCCCAGGCGGGCTCCCGGCATTGCCGGGAAGGGCTCCGGGGGTGTCGTGGAGACTGAGTGAGGAAGAGGAGGAGAAGGACAGGGTGGGTGCCCGGTGGGTGCCGTCCCCGGGGACGGACGGGGCTTGGGACCCCAGGCGAACTGGAGTCCCATCCCCAAAACGGAGCCCGGCCCCGCTCCCGGCGGCACGTGGCACCGGCGGCTCTCAGAAGGACCGGGCACGGAGGCGCCGGGGCCCAAACGGGCCCTGGTCCCGCGAACGGGGGGAAACGGCGGCCCCCGACATGGAGAGGCGAGCCCGGGTCGGCCCGGCCTGGCCCCTCCGCCGTCCGGACCCCGGGAGACCGCGGGGCTGGGGGGGGTACAGGGCGGGGCCACGGCGCTCTGCCCGGCCCGGCCAGCAGCGCCCGGGGAGAACGGAGAGTGAAGGCCGGGAACGGCCGCGGGGGAGGAACCCCAGCCCCGCGTGGGGGAGGCGGCCGGTAACCGGCCGCGGGGGGAGGGGGCGCCGCGCTTCCGCCCAGCACCGACAGCGGAGGGCCCAGCCCACCTCGGAGAGCCGGCCGGTCCTGGGCTCCGGTCCCCAGCCCCGGTCCCGCCCAGCCCCCGACTCCCGGTCCCGGCTACGGCCGCGGCGGAGGTCCCGTTCTCGGTGCCGAGCCCATCCGCGGCACCGGTGCGGCGGCGCGTCTCCCTTACCCGGTGCAGGCCGTGCGCCGCGAAGCCGCATAGCAGCCGCGGCCGCCCGGGGTCGGGCTCGGCGGGGCCGGTGCGCGCGGGGCCCGCGGCGCTGCTCTCCCCGCGGGCGGGCG
>NW_024497186.1:776989-833017 GCF_017590055.1 Onychostruthus taczanowskii
CGCGGCCCCTCCCCGCCCCGCCATTGGCCCGCCGCTCCTGGCGCGCCCCGCCTCTCCCCGCCCCGCGCTGTCATTGGACCGTCTCTCCCGGAGCGCCCCGCCCCCCGCCGCCATTGGCCGGCATGCAAATGTTGCGCGCGGTGGGGCGGCGGGGCCGGGCGGGGGCGCGGCCGCAGCGCCGCCTCGCGGACGGGCGGGGGAACGGCGCCGGACAGGGCGCGGGCCCCGGTACTGCCGCGGTGGGGGGGCGGTTAACGGGGGGCAACGGGGGGTTTAACGGGGGTTAACGGAGGTTAACGGGGCTCTAACGGGGGTTAACTGGAGGTTCACGGGGATTAACGGGGGAGTTAACGGGGGACAACAGGGATTCACGCGGGGTTAATGGGGCCCGGCAGCCGTCGAGCCCCGGTTCCAGGGGCTCCCCGAAGCACTCCCGGTGCCCCACCTCCCGCGACGCCCGGGGCGGGGTTCCCGTGCCTCCGCCCCCGTGACGTCACTTCCAGCGGGCGGTGCCGGGCCCGGTGCCGCCGGTGCGGGCCGGGGGTGGAGGAGGCGGAGCGAGGTCCCGCTCCCGGTTCTGGTCACCGTCCCGGTTCCGATCCCAGTCCCAGCGCGCCATGGTGGTGCTGCGGGGCGGCGCGGGCCCCGAGGAGCCGTTCCCGTGAGTGCGGGCCCGGGGCCGGGCGGGCCGAGGGGCGGTCGGTGCGGGCAGGAGCCCCCCGGGCTGTCGGTGCGGGCGGGGAGCGACGGCGCCTCCCGGGACAGCCCGTCCCCAGCTCCCCGGCCCCGGGGGCGGTGTCAGAGCGGAGCCCGGGACCGGCATAATGAACCTTATAATTAGTGTTTATCCCCTCGAGGTCACGGTGCTCCGGTCACCGGGGCTGCCGGGGATGGGCTGGAGCCCCCCGCTCCTACCGGGGTGTACCGGGGGCTCGGGGCGCTGCGGGACGGAGCTGTCCCTGCCAGCCCCGGCTGTCCCGCGGCGAGTTTGCCGCGTTCTGCTGCCGAAGGGTAAAGACAGGAATATCATTTACCCGAAATCCCCCGGCGGAGAACAGGTTCCTCTTGCAGGCGCCTTCCCTGCCTGGGAATGGGATGTGGAGGAGAAGCCACGGATCTGTTTGTGCTCCGCTGCCCCGGGGGTTTGCTGTGGGGCCCCGGGAATGACCTTTCCTGGGGTCCCATCTCAGCCTGGCACGGGACCCTGACTCAGACTCGTCCGACACCGGTCACTCCCTCTGGCCCGAGGTCACTGTGCCCTGTGAACCTCCAGGCTGGCACTGGGTGGAGGTGGCAGTGCCAGGGCAGACGTGGCAGTGCCGGGCACCAGGGCAGCCACGAACAGCTCTGGAGGCTTCAGGAGGAGAGTCCAGTGTGGCTCAGCCTGTTCCCCTCCCAGCCACGGGGCTCGGGGGGTCCCGGGGGTGCTCCCACCCTGCTGACTCTGGGTTTTGACATCTCTTCTGGGGCCGTGCTGGCTCCAGGGAGTGCCGGGCTCGCAGCTGTGTACTCAAACCCCCGAGCTGAGGCCAGGGTAAGGTGACTCCCTGTGTTTATTCAGGTTTTTGTAACCGTCTTTGTATCACAACTTGATCCACCAGCCCTGGTTGCTCGCTCTGGCAGGTTGGGTTACTGCTCCCCACCCGTCCTCTGGGCATTGCCTTGATACCTGAGTCTCTTTTATTCTTTCCAAGCCCACCTTTGCCACCGTTTTCTCTCCAGCTTGGAAGGGGGTGGTTGTTTTTTTACCCCTCACCAGCAGCCAAGACTGTATCGCTCCCCCCATGCAGGCCAAGGGGAAAAAAAAAAAAATCAAGGTTTTGGTGATGGTGAGCAGCTGGCTGTTAGCCCGGGCTGCAATCAGACAGCACAACCTGCTCTGCCCTGTGCCCAGGTCAGCTCTGTCAGGACCTGATTGCAGGACTGGAGCTCCCAGAATGCTGGAAAGGAGGAGACACGGTGGGGACATGACCCTGTGGATGGAGCTACGGTCACTCTGGGCAGCCGTGCTGCAGCTCCTCGTCCTGGGGGTTGTTTCAGGGGTGTTGATTTTCTCCCCCACCTTCTGCTGTGCTAAAGGAAACCCACACAACCCTGAGGGGAAGCTTCTTCGCAAGTGAAGGCAGTGAAACTTCCTGTCTCTGGTGTTTAGTAAACTTTGAAACCCAAGCAGTTGCGTTCAGCACCCAGCCAGCTTCTCGCTCGTGGTGTGGCTTCATTTTCCCGTAAAATGCCTCAGTTTTATGGTCATTCCTAAGCTGTGCCTGTGACTAAGCAACGCCCTGGCCGTGTTGTGAACAGAGCACCCTTGGGTGCCCCCAGGAGCTGCAGTGCCAGGCTGGGCTGGTGTTCCTGCTGCCCTCCACAGGGAGTGGCAGGGTTGGTGCCGGCCCACTCAGGATGAGCTGCAGCAGGGGCCCAGCAGGAACGGATCCATCGTTTTGCTTCCTGTGTGGCACGATTAATTGCCCAGGTTAATTACCCAGGTTAATTACCTGGCCCTTCCAGTGCTGACACACAGCTGCTTAGAGCAGAGCTGGCCCTTGGAGGTGACGGTGACCCGAGGGGGACGAGTCCTGTGGGAGGATGCGGTGCCACTTGCAGAAACAGCGGCGCTGATGCTCTGATGCCCCATCTCCCCCCATCCTCCCGCTGCTGTGGCTGCCCCAGGCCCCTCAGCTGGGCTCACCCCTCCTGCTGTGTCCTCCAGGAGGATCGAGGACTGCCTGCCCCTGCTGGAGGACTCCCCATCCAAGCGGTTCTCGCCGTCCAAGAGGAAGCAGTACTACATCAACAAAGCCATCCGCAACTCCGACCTCATCCCGAGGGCCAAGGGCCGCAAGAGCCTCCAGAGGCTGGAGAACAGTAAGGACCAGGCAGGGTCTCTTCCCCAGGGCAACCTCCCCTGAGCTGTGTGGCAAGCAGGGATGTTCTGGGGGCAAGGGGCCTCTCTGGAGGTGCTTCCCCCCCTCTCAGGATTTGCTTTTCGCCCCAGCTCGCTACCTGATGACACTTCTGGAGCAGGATGACTGCGGGAGCGACGAGGGAGAGCTCAGCCACTCGGCCACCCCCAGCATCTTCACCGAGGCCTGCAACAATGAGACCTATGTGGAGGTGGGCACAGCCACCCCACTGGCTTGGGGCTGGCTTGGGGACACTGGCGTGCCATGTCATGGTTGTAGTTCACTCCTCCATGCCTCTGCCTCCCTGGCCTGAGCTGCTGCACCGCAGCTTCTGCCTGGTCTGGTGTCAGGCTGGGATCTGTGGGATCTGATGCCATGGGTGCCAAGGGGGTGGTGGGGTCCTGTGGCACATGGAGTGGGGGAATTTCCAGGCAGATCCTGTGGTGGAGAGTTGTGGCTGCAGAGCAGCGGGTGCCTGGTGAGCTGCAGCACTTCCTCTGGCATAAGCCCCTTGCCCAACCCCTGTTGCCTCACGCTGGCCCTGTAACCGGGTGTTTTGAACCGTGCCCTCTCCTGGTGTGGCACTCGGGGCCATCCCTGGGGACAAGAGGGTGAGCAGGGGGCTGGTGGGGCGTGGGGAGGGGTCCTGGGTGGCCGTGCACCGCCAGCTGCTCCCCACAGAGCTCTGCAGTGGGGTTTGGTGGCTTCTGTTGTCAGATCTGGAACGACTTCATGAACCGCTCAGGAGAAGAGCAGGAGCGGGTCCTGCTCTACCTGGAGGAGGAGGCCAGGAAGAAGCACAGGAGGAAGCTGCCTGTCAAGAATGAAGACAAGTGGAAAGGTGCTGGGAGGGGACGCAGGGTGGGGACAGCCTCTCCCTTCCCTTCCTTGTGTACATTCTGGGAGGGCTGCACCCACTCCCTGTCAGTGGTGGGGCCAGGGGATGCTTGAGCCCACCCCTGGGTGTGGGCTGGGGGGTTTATGGACCCCCACCATGGACCAGGGAGGGTTTGTGGGAGCCAGAAGTGGCTGGGATGATGGGCACAGCATCCCCTAATGTCACACCCCCAAGCAAACCCCTGCACCCCTGCACCTCCTGTGCTGCTGGGGAGGGCGTTGCTGTTTTAGGGGTGACTGTGAAGGGGAGGAGCGCCGGGCCCTCCTGAAAGGTGACACTGTGCGTTCTGCAGTTGTGAGCTGTGTCCAAATCCCTTCTCCCTTCTGCAGAGCTCCCAGCCTACACCCCCCAGGAGTGCTTCCAGCGCATCAGCCGCCGCCTGCGCGCCACCCTGAAGCGGGGCCGGATCCCCATGGTGAGCGGGGAGCCTGCCACAGCAGGGCTGGGGCTGGCAGGGGTCCCTCCACGGCCACGTCCCCAGAGCTGTGCCCTGACCTCGTGCAGGGCAGTGCCAGATTTCAGGGGAGCTCCTGGCAACGTGCTCAGGTGCTCGTGTGACCCCGCAGCGGTGGCTGGCTGCAGACAGACACCCAGTTCCCAGCAGATGGGGTTTCCTGGCTCAGCTGAGATTTTTCTGGCAGCTACAGGGCTTTTTTTAGTGGTTGTTTCCCAGTCTCTGTGCAGTGACAGCAGGTGACAGGTGAAACTGGGTGTGTTTGTGCACAGGGACAGCAGTGGAGCCTTTGGGGTCTTCACAGTGGCCCACACAAGGCTGTTTGGGGCAACTTTATTGTATTTTGAAAGGGGTAAAAGTGCACCAACTGCTGAGCAGGAAGGAGGGAGCTGAGTGCAGCCCTGCACTGCCTGCCCAGACACTTGTTCTACCAGCCCTGGGGGTGCTGGCTCCCTGCTCCCTGTGCTCTGTGGGGCTCTGTTTGTTTTTTCCTGGTGCTAATTAGAGCCTCTCAATGCAGCCTGGGCTCCTCCTGCCCCCTGCCTTGTTTGTCTTCAAGTGAGACACGTGTGCTGCTCGTCTCTGGGGTCACAGAGCTCTGCAGAGCAGCAGAGCACTGAGCTTTGGCTGGTGGGAGGCACGAGGCTCCCCTGGCTGCTGTGAACACGAGGGTTGGTGCCAGCCCTTGGCACACACAGTGTGGAGTTGGCAGGAGCTGGATCCTTCCCTGCCTCAGGGGCTGGAGATGGGACATGTCTCCTCTCCCTGCTGGCTCCTGTCCAATTAACTTGCCCAGGAGCTGCTGGCAGTAATTCCTGGGGAGTCAGTTGTGCCAGGGCTGTGCTCACCACTGTCCTTTCCTCACTGAGCCCCTGCCTCTCCTGACAGGGGACGCTGGAGGGGCTGGAGGAGGAGCTGCTGGCCTTCTTCTCCGTCACCCCCCACTCTGTCTACACTGCACTGATGGATAACAGGTATTTCCCCATCTCAGGGCTCTGGGGTTCCCTGTACCCCAGGCTGCAAAGGAGCTGTGGGAGCACAGGACACCCCTTGGCGTCCCCTCAGCCGGGCCTGGGTCTCCACCTGGGGACCCCCACCTGGCCTGGTCCCCGTGGAGCCCCTGGGGGAGGGAGGCACGTGGGGATCCCTGAGCACTTTGTGCTCCCCATCTGCTCTGTGTGTCCCCGGGAGGGTGGAGGGCAGGGCAGGCTGTGGGACACACTGGTCAGGCTCTAACCCTGTCCCCTCTCCCCCAGCTTTGAGCGGCTCCTGCTCCACGCGCTCTGCCAGTACATGGATCTCGCCTCTGCCAGTAAGAGCCGTGCGTCCGCCTGGTTTTAGTTTTGATTTTGATTTTGTTTTTGTTTTTCCCCTTCCCTCCATCGCTATCTGTCCTCTCCAGCTCAGCCTTTTCCTCCTGCCGGCCCCACCTCGCCCTGGGGCTCACAGATAACCCCGCGATCCCACCCCCCTGCTGCCTCCCCACCAATGCCCGCAGCTCCCTGGGCAATCCCGGCCGTGGTCACCAGCTCTGGCTGCAGCTGCACGCCCAGGGCTCAGCTCTGAGGGGAAATTTGGGTGGTCCAAAGCAAGAATCTGCTCGCGGGGTTCCCTCTCCAGCAGCTGCTTCCTCCTCCCAAGGATCAGCCATGCTCTCCTACTGCCCTGGGCGTCCCCAGAGGTTTTGTTGCCAAGGCAGGGATGGAATCAGGCTCCATCCCTCCAGAGGAGGAGGCTCTGCTGCCGAGCTTTCATTAGCAGGCTTGTGGCAATCAGCCTGAGCGCTAATGACGGGGAGCGAGCCCGTGGTGCCAGCTGGGGACAGAGGGGACAGAAAACAGGGGAGCCTGCGCTCACCACGAGCCCCAGGGAGGAGGGGAGGGCTGGGAGCACCATGCTGGAGACCCCCGAGGCGGGAACAGCGTTGTGCTGACCTCTCCATCCCACCCACAGGTTCGGACATCGAAGGGAAGCGTCAGATGAAAGTGAGCAACAAACGCCGCGTGTTCCTGCCCCCGGAGCTGCTGCTCTCAGACTACCTGGGGCAGATGAGCTGATGCCCCCACGGCTGCCCTGCCCCTCCTGTGTCTGCTGCGGCCTCTCCCGGACCTTCCTCGGCCTTTCCCCTGCTCCAGCAGCCGCTCCAGGCCGGGGGTTTGTGGCTGTGCCGTCGGGCGTGCGGGGAGCAGGGTGGGCAGCACTGGCACGGCTGCGGGTGCCCAGCAGGTGCCTCTCGCCCGCCCCGCTCCCCGCACGGGCCCTCCTGGAACTATTTGTGTGTCTATTTATAACCCAGGTGTTTTTAAAAGTAATCAGGCGGGGCCAGCCTCCCTGCGGCGCTGACGCTCGTGGGGTGATTTCGGTCCAGATTTTTCTGCGGTGAAACAGCTCCCGGCGGCTGCTGAGCAATCGCTGAGCCGGCGGAAGAGCCCGGGGGCTGCCGCGTTCCCGCAGCCCCGTGCCCACCGGGCGTGCAGGGGGCTCGGGCAGGGCGGGGCGCAGGGAGCTCCGGGTACTTTTTACCCCACGCCCTGTGCCCTGCCCGCACCACGGGGCTGTTTTTAAGTGTAATATAGCTTGTGTTTTTTATCACGTGTGTGTATATTTACATGTGTGTGTGTGTGTGTGTGTGTGTGTGCTGGAGGGGTGCAGCCCCCTTTGGGGCTCTCTCTGCTTTTCCACAGCTGCCGTGGCGGCAGACGAGGCATTTTGGGGGTCCCTCTGTGCGCCCCGCCCCCCGTGTCGCTGGCATGTGCCAAGAATTGCTCGCAGGGCGTGCCCTGGTTGCTCTGTCCCACCATGACACCGACTGCCGTTAACCGTGGGCACCCCCAGACCCAGGGGAGCCCCTCGCGCCTCCTTCGCCGGTGTCGCTCGGGCACATTCAGGAACAATAAAAACGGTGCTCCCCTGCTCCGGCTCTGTCTCTGTGTGGCGATGGGGAGGAGGTTGAGGGGGAATCTCGGGGCAGCCGCGTGGGCGCGGGGTGGAAAATGTGGGTGCGGGGAGGTGCGAAAAATATGGAACGCTTCACGAATTTGCGTGTCATCCTTGCGCAGGGGCCATGCTAATCTTCTCTGTATCGTTCCAATTTTAGTATATGTGCTGCCGAAGCGAGCACGAATTCAGCACAACCCGTAGCGCTATTTAAAGCCTTAGGAATGCAATATATTCACAATAGGGTGACTCCAGAGTGGTTCGGTACTGAACGCAGAATGAGTTTCTTCAAGTGTTTCTCAGCCTTTTTCTCCCTAGTTTTCCTCGGATTTTCCCTAAAATGTCCAAAATCCGCCGATTATATACTTCCTATTCTGCCCGGTGCGTTCTGGGTAGTTTGTTATGCTAATTAACCACTGCACGCCTCTCTCTGGGGGTGTCCGCGGCAGTGCCTGAGCGCGCGGCGCAGGCGCGGCACGGGCAGCCCGCGGAGGGGCCGGGGTCCTGGGAGCGGCGGGAGGCGGCGGCGCCGGTGAGTGCTGCCGGGCCGGGACCCGGAACCGCCGGTGCCAGCCGGGCCCCTCTGTGAGCTTCCCGCCAGCCCCGGCCCCCTCTGTGACCTTCCCGCCAGCCCCGAGAGCCTCCGACGCCTCGCCGAGTCCGTCCCCAGGACGCTCCCGCCCGCCGTAGGGTCGGTACCCGCGGGCCGCTCCCTCCGCCTCCCCCCGGGACCGCCGCGGTCTCTCCCGGTGCGGGGCTGTTCCCAGCCGTGTCCTGTGCGCCCCGCTATGGCCCCTGGGGCTGGGGTCCGTGCGGGCCGTTCCCGGTGTGACCGGCCTTGTGTTGCCCCCGCGCAGGACCGAGGCTCTCCGGTGTCCCGTGTCCGGTGTCCCGTTCGGGCCGGGCCGGCGGGATGGACCTGGCCTACGTGTGCGAGTGGGAGAAGAAGCCCAAGAGCAACCACTGTCCCTCCATCCCGCTGGTGTGCGCCTGGTCCTGCCGCAACCTCATCGCCTTCACCACCGACCTCCGCAATGAGGAGGAGAAAGGTACCGCGAGCCCCCGGGAATCCCTCCCGGTGCCCCGGGAAAGGCCAGGATCCGCTGGGCCGGAGCTCTGCCCTGCCCCTGGCAGCTCCCGGCTGCTGCTGCTCCTTTTCCTTCCGTGCCTCAGCCTCTGGAGTGTCCCACACGCGTTTGTTCCCTGGGAGTGCCTTTGTTTCCCTAAAGCACGAGCAGGCTCACCTCGGTGTCTGGCCCCTCACTGCGTTCCCAGCACTACCCCAAATCATTTCCATCAAGTATTTGATGTTCTCCCTGCGTCAGCCGAGGCTCTGAGGCTCAGAAGCAGTGACAAGGGACAGGAGTCACTCCTGTGTTCACACAGATCTCACCCACATGGTTCACATCATCGACACCGAGCACCCCTGGGACGTCTACTCCGTGAACTCGGGCCACACTGAGGTCATCACGTGCTTGGAGTGGGATCAGTCAGGTGGGCTGGTCTCCCTGGCATTGTCACCGTGTCCCAGAGTGTCCCAGGCTGTGATTCCCTGGGGGGTTTTGGCTCTTCCCCCCCTGTTCTCATGCAGTGTCATTGTCACAGGCTCCAGGCTGCTCTCGGCAGATGCTGATGGCCACATCAAGTGCTGGAGCATGACAGATCACCTGGCCAACAGCTGGGAGAACACGGTGGGCAGCGTGGTGGAGGGGGACCCCGTGGTGGCCCTGTCCTGGCTGCACAACGGTGTCAAGCTGGCTCTGCACGTGGAGAAGGTTTGTCTCAGCTTCCTGAGGGATCTGGGCTGGAGCTCTGGCTCAGGTGTTGGCAGAGAGCTCAGGATCCTGCCTGTGTTCTCTTGCGGCCTTGGGGAGGTTTTCCAGTCAAAGAAAAGTCAGATTCCTGGTTCCTGCTGAAGTCTCAGGAGGGTTGGAGCCTGTTGGTGTTTCAGATGTGTCTCCCTCAGTCTGGATCCTCAGTTTTAGGCAGGAACATGGCGACAGAGCAGTTCTTTCCTCAGCAGTGGTGATTCAGAGGAAATGCATTCGGGGTGCCAAGGTCTGATCCGAGGATTTGGTCACAGAGATGAGCTCCTGGTTTGGAAACCCCTGTGATCCTGCAGGCTCTGAAAGCCCAAAGCTGCCAAGCACAGCTTCCCCGCTTGTGTTTTTTTACCTCCTGTGATGTCCCACATAAATCCTGCCCCTCTCCCACCAGAAGAGCTCCACGGGCGCAAATTTTGGCTGCCAGCACTTAACTTCTGCTCACCTCTCTTACAGTCTGGAGCCTCCAACTTCGGCGAGAAGTTTTCCCGGGTGAAGTTCTCTCCGTCGCTGACTCTGTTTGGCGGGAAGCCCATGGAGGGCTGGATTGCTGTGACCATCAGCGGGCTGGTCACCGTGTCCCTCCTCAAGCCCAACGGGCAGGTGCTGACGGCCACCGAGAGCCTGTGCCGCCTGCGCTGCCGCGTGGCCTTGGCCGACGTCGCCTTCACGGGCGGGGGCAACATCGTGGTGGCCACGTCCGACGGCAGCAGCACGTCCCCCGTGCAGTTCTACAAGGTGTGTGTCAGCGTGGTGAACGAGAAGTGCAAGATTGACACCGAGATCCTGCCCTCGCTCTTCATGCGCTGCACCACCGACCCCGCGCGCAAGGACAAGTACCCGGCCATCACCCACCTGAAGTTCCTGGCTCGGGACATGTCAGAGCAGGTGGGCAGCTGCTCTTTGCTCCACCTGGCCTTCCTCAGAGGGCTGGAGGTGGCCAGCATGTCCTGCGGTACCCTTGGCATTCCTGGAATTAGGGACTTCACCTCGCACTGGTTTGATCCTCTGCTTTTTGCTGGTGGAGCATGACCTGAGTGGGAGCAGGACCCTGGAAATGGAGGGTGGGAATGACCAGGGCAGTGTCCTCCCTCTTGTGATGCTTGTGGTGGGGGGTTCTGTTCCACAGGTGCTGCTTTGTGCTTCCAACCAAAACAACAGCATTGTGGAGTGCTGGTCCCTGAGGAAGGAGGGCCTGCCTGTCAACAACATCTTCCAGCAAATCTCTCCTGTGGGTAAGTGTCTGCTCTGGGCACTCTCAAGAACAGGAGCTTGGTCTGAGGGAAAAAGCAGCTCAGTTTCTCACATCTATTATCCCATATATGGGATTACTCATGTTTATTTTCAGGTGTCCTCAGTCCATTCTGTCTATTTGCATCATAGGCAGCAACTTGCTGTTTCCAGGAAGGGGTTTGGTTGTTGCTTTCGCTTCATAAAAGATTTTAAAAGATTTTTTTGTGTTTTGCTGCACAGCCGCCCTTCCTGCCACCAGTGGAGCAAAAGCTCCCAAAGGACCAGCACTGAGCAGCAGAGCTGGATTAATCCCCTGCTCTGGCTGCCTGGGCTTCACCTGATCTCAGATAAAACAGAATTAATCAGGGCAGTTTGTTTGGTGAAATATAAAGGATTATTGTATATAAGGATCTTAGTCACCCGCAGCAGAGCTTCCCATCAAGAGAGATTTAGCAAAACATGTTGTTTGTGTAACTCAGGAAAAAAATTGGGAGCTGTGAGGGAAACGTACTGGAAGTATATGGGAAATATACCAGTGCCTGGGCAGACATGAGGGGCAGATTTTCTGATCTCTGTGGGACAAAATTCCCACTCATTTTCTTCTTTTCCCCAGTGGGAGACAAGCAGCCCATGATCCTGAAGTGGCGGATCCTGTCTGCCACCAACGACCTGGACCGGGTGTCGGCCGTGGCGCTGCCAAAGCTGCCAATCTCCCTGACCAACACCGACCTGAAGGTGGCAAACGACACCAAGTTCTTCCCTGGACTGGGTAAGGAGTTGTCTTCACCCTAAACAAGTGACTTTTGCTTGGAATTTCACCACCTGAGCTGCAGCTGAAGTAAAGCACGTGGAATGCTGAGGGAAAACTTTCACCCTTGTGGGGAGAGGCTGTGAAATGCTGTGAGCCCCCGGCCCTTTGGCTTCTCCATGGGCTTCAGTGGTGGCCACTGCTTTGGGCGAGGGCTTTGCCACGCTGGGAGGAGCTGTTTGCTCAGCCTCACTTGTCTCCTGTCCCCAGGCCTGGCCTTGGCTTTCCACGATGGCAGTGTCCACATCGTGCACCGGCTGTCCCTGCAGATGATGGCCGTGTTCTACGGCTCCTCCTCGCAGCGCCCCGTGGACGAGCCAGCCCTCAAGCGCCCACGCACCACGGGGCCCCTGGTGCACTTCAAGGCCATGCAGCTCTCCTGGACATCACTGGCCCTGGCTGGTGTGGACAGTCACGGGAAGGTTGGTGCTCTCTTCTGGATGTAGGGATGTGCCGCCTGTGGACGGAGTGACAAAGTTATCCTTTGTCTCCTAAAAAAGGAAAAAAGCCCAGAAGTTTCTCTCCTCATGGGACCTTGGGGACTTCACTTCAAACTTAAGGATAGCCAATTGGACAGAAGGCAAAAAGTCCAGCCTAAGCAATTTACTAGAAAAAGAAGAGAACAAAGAAACTAATAGCTTTTGTGAGGTGTTTTACCAGACTCTTGCCCTGGCTCTGGTTTTCTCTGTAAAGAGCTCTGTTATTTTGCCTTTTATTAAAACTTTTCTGTTTCCAGCACTGCCACATAAGCCATCCTGCTGATTTTGTGGCTGGGCTATCTTGAGTGTGGTATAAATCTCCAAGAGCTTATAACACCTGGCTAGAAGTGACCCTGTATCATATGGTGGGGTTGTTTCTCAGCCAGGCTCTCTCAGGGTTGATGGGTTGCTCAGGAAACAGTGGGAATTCCAGCTGTGAGATCCATATTGGAAAGGGATGTATCCCATCAGTGCAGAAACTGTCACTAGGTCAGAATTGAGTTTCATTAGGCCCCATGGTGTGTTGTAGCTTTGTGGGACGATTTCAAGCCCACTCCTGAAGTTTCCCTTTGGTTCCTCCCTTCCAGCTGAGCATGCTCCGCATCTCCCCCTCCATGGGCCACGTGCTGGACATGAACATGTCCCTGAGGCACTTGCTGTTCCTGTTGGAGTACTGCATGGTGACCGGCTACGACTGGTGGGACATCCTGCTCCACGTCCAGCCCAGCATGGTGCAGAACCTGGTGGAGAAGCTGCACGAGGAGTACATGCGTCAGAACGCGGCCCTGCAGCAGGTGAGTGGGTGGGTGGGAGCTCTGGGCTCACTCCCAGGGTGGGCATGGAGGGGCTCAGGGACTTGGAGCGAGGAACAGCCAGTGCCAGTCCTCAGGACATGGGTGGCTCTGCCTGGCTGTGCTCTGTGAGTGCCCTGCTCGGGCAGTGATGGAGCTGGGAAGGGCTTCCATGTCAGCAGCATTCACTTTCCCTGATATTAGCAGGGTCTTAGCTGCTGGAAACTTGGGGTGAGATGGTGAAATCTATTTTTGGCAGATTCTGGGAGCAGCAGCACGTGCCCAGCACAGCGCTCACGTGCATGGCATTCACTGCTCTTGTCACTCCTGCAGCAGAAAGGGAGAGCAGAGAATAAAGAATAAAGCAGCAGCAGCTCTAATGAGCTTATGCTAATTCCTGCCTTTTTTTGTGCCTTTTGCTGCGTTTCCCTGTGGCTCAGGTGCTCTCCACACGCATTGTTGCCATGAAGGCATCCCTGTGCAAGCTCTCCTCCAGCACCATTGCCCGTGTGTGTGACTACCACGCCAAGCTCTTCCTCATCGCCATCAGCTGCACCCTGAAGTCGCTGCTGCGCCCACACTTCCTCAACACCCCTGACAAGAGCCCCGGGGACCGGCTCACCGAGATCTGCTCCAAGATCACGGATGTAGGTACTGACTGCTCACTGCCTTCCCAGAGTCTGGGATTGTTGGACTGCTCCCCGTGGAGTTACAGTCTCTCAGTAACTCCTGCGTTTGAGGAGGAGGACAAGGGTGACCTCCACAGGGAGGGTTTGAGGTTTGGATCCATCCTCCTGAGCCAGGCAATGTCTTGCTTCTCTTCCAGACATTGACAAGGTGATGATTAACCTGAAGACAGAAGAGTTTGTCCTGGAGATGACGACGTTGCAGTCCCTGCAGCAGCTCATCCAGTGGGTGGGGGATTTTGTGCTCTACCTGCTGGCCAGCCTCCCCAACCAGGTGAGACCTGGAGTGCTGGGAACGTGCTGAGAGGACACAAACACCTATGGGCAGTGCTGGGGCTTGAGCTTCGTTGGGCCCCCTGTTGTGTTGTGGCTTTGTGGGACGATTTCAAGCCCAGTCCTGAAGCCAGTTTCCCTTTGCTGGGGCGCACAGGGCCACATGTCAGCACAGGCACTGGGGAGGAGTAAGGAACAGCAGAATTAGAGAATGGTCCTTCCCCATGCCCGTCTGGGTCTGGTGACCATCACAGTACCTGGGGGATTTGGGGACCCTCCTCTTGCAGCTCTGCAGAGGTGTCACCTTCAGGTGACCCTCCACCATCCCCAGCAGCAGATTCCATAGGGTGTGTGCTGCTGGAAGCAGGAGCTGTCTGGATGCAGTGTGGTGGCTGGGGATGGTGTGAGCCCACCCAGGCCGGTGTGAGCCCACCCAGGCCGGTGTGAGCCCCACCCAGGCCGGTGTGAGCTCCACCCAGGCCGGTGTGAGCCCGCCCAGGCTGGTGTGAGCCCACCCAGGCCGGTGCCACCCCCAGCCACGCCGCTGTCCCCCGCAGGGCTCCCCGGTGCGCCCTGGGCACAGCTTCCTGCGCGACGGCGCGTCCCTGGGCATGTTCCGGGAGCTGATGGTGGTCATCCGCATCTGGGGGCTGCTGAAGCCCAGCTGCCTCCCCGTGTACACAGCAACCTCGGACACCCAGGACAGCATGTCCCTGCTCTTCCGCCTCCTGACCAAGCTCTGGCTGTGCTGTGAGTGTGGCCGGTTCCCTGAACAGTAATTCCTGCAGCAGTGGGGTGGGACGTGACTCCGAGGGGGTCTGGCACGTTGAGAAAGGGCAAGTGCAGCTGCCAAGGTTATTGTTTTCCAGGCTGAGTTGGCAGTGGAGGAGGAGCTGCACGCAGCTCTGAGGGAGAAGTGTAAAGGTCACAGGGTTTTTTTCCTTCATTTCCCACGCAGGTCGTGAGGAAAATCACATCACAGAGCCCGATGATGCCCTGATCGACGAGTGCTGCCTCCTGCCCAGCCAGCTGCTCATTCCCAACATTGACTGGCTGCCCATCAACGATGGCATCATCAGCAAGCTGCAGAACAAGCAGCTGGTCCGGCTGCAGTTTGGGAAGGCTCCCGGGCTCGTTGGCCACACTGTCTCTTCCCAGTTCGATGCCTTTGTCAGGTACATGTTGTTTATATAATTCAGGGAAAAAATAGGGAACTATGAGGGAAACGTACTGGAAATATGTGGGAAATATACCAGTGCCTGATCTGTGATCTGTTTGAGTCAGCGCATGGTGAGAAGGAGTCTTGGCAGCTCTGAGGTTTGGCTTGTCTTCTTGCTGCTGTGACCCAAGAGCAGTTTGTCCTCTCTGCTCAAATCCCTTTCTCAGCTTGTGACAGGCTGGGAATTTTAAGTACTGAAAAGTGATAGCAAATGGTCAGGGAAAAACCCCATTAATTAATGTGATTAATTGTGACATTGTGACAGTGAATCTCGTGATCAGAGGTGGGCAAGTCGGCAGAACCTCTGCCATGCTGGCCAGTGAGATGCAGCTCCCTGTCCTGGGAGCAGCTCGTGGAAAGTGACACTCTAGGAAAGTCCTGTTCTCCCTCCCCAGGGCCCCTGGACAGCCCAAAATTGACCACCTGAGGCGGCTGCACCTGGGTGCATACCCAACAGAGGAATGCAAGTCCTGTACCAGGTAAGTGACACTTGCAGTGGAGCTTGGGCAGGACTTGGACTGTCCTTGTCCTTCAGGAGCTCTCTGAGACTGGTTGGGGCTGTGGTTAAGGTGTCCCCAGCCTGGGGTGCCCATGTCATTGTCAGGAGAGTGGCATTGTTGTAGCCTGGCCCTTGGGTTAAAAATCCAACAGATCAGATAAAACTCTTTAAGTAATGTGGCCTGGAGGAGAGCCTACAGCAACTCCTTATGCCCAGTTCTGTGGGTCTGGACATTGAAGCACCTGTGTGGTCATGGCAGGGCTGGAGGGAGGAGTCACCCCACTGCCCCTGCTCCCATTTTGGGGTCATCTTTCCACCAGGCTTGCATTTCATGCTGCCCTACTCATCCACCCTCATGGGAGAGCCTGGATTTCAGGATAATGGCTCAGGGAACAAGCATCCATCTAAGTCATGTGATTGAATTAGCTTTAATTACTGATTTTAATAGAAAGCCTCTGTAGCAATCATTTTTGTGAGATGACTGTCACTTGTTTCATGTATAAACAGCAGCTGGGGCTGTTCCTTGCCAGGCTCCAGCTCCAGCAGAGCCCTCAGTGGGATTGCTGCTCGCTGGTTTCAGCTCGTTTTGGTGCTCACAAGTGTCACCTGCAGATGACAGGAGCTGTTTCCCCCATGGATCCCTGTGTGATCCATGCAGCTCCCCAGCAGTGCTGGCTCTGCACTGGGCTGGCTGCACCCTCCATGTCCCCCCAGGTGTGGCTGTGTCACCATGCTGAAGTCACCCAACAAGGTGACAGCAGTGAAGCAGTGGGAGCAGCGCTGGATCAAGAACTGCCTGTGTGGGGGGCTGTGGAGGAAGATGCCCCTCAGCTACTCCTGAGCCCTTCCTGGGGTGCAGTGAGGGCCAAGAGCTGCACAGGGCTCCCTTCATGGAGGTTTTGGGACAAGGGAATGGCAGCTCCTCTCCCTCGTGCTGCAAAAGCTGCTGCTGCTCGACCTTGGTTGAGCTGTGCTGGAAAACAGAGCTGAGGGAGCTCTGCCTCTTAGCAGGGAAGAGCTGGAGAGGAATGCCAGAGGTTTCCCCCTCATTTGGGGCCCAGGAGGGAGAGCCTGGCTGTGTTTTGTGTCTGTGCCAGCAGAGCAGTGATGTCCTGGCAGCTGCCCTGGCCTGGGCAGTGGTGATGGGGCAGCTGGTGAGAACAAAGTCCCAGCTGAGGGGGGCACAGCTGGTACCTCACATCCATCCTGTGCCTCCAGCTACTTGGGAAGTGCCACGTGGGCTGGGCACTCCTGATCCCTCAGCAAACTTGTCCCTGAGACAGGAGTTGGCTCCTGTGTGCCCATCAGTGTTGGATGGGAGCAGGAATATATGCCCTGCCCTGCCCCTCACTCCAGCTGCTGCCTGGAGTGAACCCTGTCCTTGCCTCTTGCTGTTGTAAATAAAAATTCTCCTGATTTTGTACAGAAGCATGTGGCTTGTTTCTGTGGTGTGACGTGGCTGCCCAGTGTGGGGCTGGGGCAGTGGAGCCACGGGAGGGCTGCCAGAGCATCTGTCAGGAAAGGAACCACCATCATTGGAAAAAGGGGAAATGGATGTTTTCAAGGTTCACCTTATGGACACTCGAGGAAAAAAAAATCAGATCCTTGGGGTTGTGCAAGCCTCCAGCTTCAGCAAGGCTGGACACTTGAGCATACCAGAGGAGGAACATCCTGGTGCAGCCAAAAATCAGATTTTTGCCCTGCCTTGCCCTCGGCTGCTGCTGCCCTGAGCAGGAAATCACAACCTCCTGGAGCCAGCGTGGCTGTGCCTGGGGAGCCCCAGCCCTGGGGCTGATCTGGGCCTGCTCCTCTCCCACGGGTCCTTCAGCTCTTAGGGGGATAAACCTGGAGCCTTCTGCTGCTGCATCCCAGCCAGCAATTCCCGGTCCCCACAGACCGTTTAAGAGGGGGAGTGAGCCAGTCTTAGTACGTTCCTTTCCCTCTGGAGCCATGATTTCATTATTCTTGAGAACTGGAGCTGGTGACAAGAGTTCATCCCTAGACTCCAGCAAATGTTTCACTGCACAGAGCTGTAAGAGCTGTACAGACCTCTCCCCCTCTCTGCTCTGCTGGTAATTAGGGACAATCAAATGGCTAATTAGGAAACTGCACCTTATTAAGACTCTTTTCCCCTGTAAGTAAAATTCAAACCAGGCCCTCTGTGAGTCCTCATAGAACAGGTTTGGGGTTATTTAATGTTTGATTTGGAACAGGGAACAGCAGCAGAGCAGGGGGATGGAGACACATTCGTGTCCCCCTCAGCCCCCTGCTGACCACGGAGCTCCTGGGATGGGACTGGAAGGGTCTGGCAGTCCCCTGGGGCCCTGCTGCTCCCAGCTCTTGTGCCTTGGCCCTGCTCCCTCCAAAGACAGGGCTGTGGGAGAGCAGGGCTCTGGAGGTGACCAGAGTGTGGTGGGAAGATGGCTCTGCCCTGCCCTGCCCCTCAGCTCCTGCAACCAGAGGGTCCCAGTGAGAATCCTGCAGGGTTCCAGCACGGATCCCACCGTGGGAGCCAGAGCTGGCACTGCCATATCAGCAACAGGCAGGTTCTGCTTTCCCAAATGTTCACACAGTGACCCTGTGGGAGGCCCCAGATCTCCATGGTGGTGTGGCTACACTGCAGGATGTGTCCCCTGCTCCCACCCGAGGCCACGCCGTCCCCAAGGACACAACCTCAGCATGTCCCACCCCATGTCCAGCTCCCCCCTGGGCAAGGGGTCCTGCACAGACCCCCCCAGCTCCCTCCTCCTCCCCACTCCTCCAGCCCAGCAGCTCTGCAGGAATCATCATCACTTTATTGCAGCGGTCGCGGGCAGCGTTCTGGGCACCTTCAGCAAAGCCTGTTGAGGGCTGTGACCCCCAATTCTCCCCCACCTGGGCCCTCTGCTTTGTGAGTGGGGGGCCAGGGACCCCCTTCCTTCGTTCTTCACCAGTCCCCTGGCCCAGCCCTCCTCCTGGCTTGTGGGGACACCTTGGCAGCGGGGTGGGCAGCGGTGGGAGCCCGTGGCACGCGGTGGGGCGGCACTGTGGGCGCTCTGGCCGTGCTGGCAGCAGCAAGCCGTGGCAAGGAGCAGGTCCCTGGGGTGCCCTCAGCGAGCGTCCCCCTCCCCGTCGGCGGCAGAGGCCATGACGCTGTCGATCCAGGCCGTGTAGGGGGCGATGCGGGTGTAGATGGCCGGCTTCTTGTAGTTCCCACAGACGCGGGATCCGGCCGTGACCACCCCCTCGGCCACCCCGCCACAGACCAGGGGTCCACCGGAGTCTCCCTGCAGGACCAGACCTCATCAGCATGGCCAAGGGTTTGCTAGGACACCCCAGCACAAGGGGCACCCACCCCGGGGAGACGCTGTCCCCTCCCGCTCCGCAGCCCCCCGCCTCTCCCAGGCTGTGGGCGTTGTGCCCGTCGCCCCCTCGCAGCCCCCCATGGATCCGCGGCGGGTGTGTGGTACCTTGCAGGTGTCCTTCCTGCGGGAGTCGGTGCACATCATGTTGTGGGTGACGGTGCCGTCGTGGCGGGTGCGGTGGTTGCAGACGTCGCGGCTGATCACCGGCCGCTCCACCTGCTGCAGCCTGTCGGGCCGGGTGCCGCTGTGGTCCGTGGTGCCCCACCCTGCCACCTCGCACACCGTGTCGGCAGCCACGTCCCTGTCCTCCCGCTGGAAGGGCAGCACCCGCACGTCCGTGTTCAGCTCCGCTTTCTCCTCCAGCTGCCGCAAAGCCACAGGGGACCCGGGTCACAGGGGCAGCGGTGCCCGGCAGAGCCCTGCCCTGACACCGAGACCGCCCTGGCCTCAGCCACGCTCAGGGCTTTGCCTTCTGATTGGAGCCCCAGGTACCACAGCCCCCCAGCCAAACACCAGAGCTGGAGCTGTGAGGAGGATGGAGGCATTTGGACACAGCTCACAGCTTTGCTGGGGGAAGCAGGGATGGTCCCATGGGACAGGGAGGGATGGCCCAGCCTGACCATGAGGATTTCCTCCGGCAGTCAGTGACCCTGCAGCGTGCCAAGGGACGGTGGGATTTGCAGGAATGGGGCTGTGCCTGGTGGGGAGGAGGGTCCCACCAGCCACCAGCCCACCTGGAGGAGGAGCAGGTCATCCTTGTTGTTGTGGATGTTGCTGCCAGGGTGGGGGAACTGGGCGCGCACTTGGTACAGGCGTTTGTGGGGCTCCGGCTGCGACAGCGAGTGGGCACCCAGCAGCACCTGGAAGAGTTTGCCATCCCTGGAAGAGAGTCAGAGTGTGGGACAAACAGCTGGGGCTGTCACTGCACCCAGCCATGGAAATGGGGTGCTGAGGGGGGTTGAAGAGCCCAGCAGGGAGCTCCGGGAGACCCTACAGCCGCTGCCCAGTCCTCCCTGCAGGTGGGAGCTGAGTGCCACGCTCTGGCACTGGGGTCGAGGCTCTGGAGTGGGATTTGGCCCGAGTCCAGCAGCCCCCCCAGCCGTGCCCTGACCCCCAGCCCCACTCACGTCTCCTCGGTGCAGTGGGCAGCGCTCAGCACCCACTGCTCGGCGATGAGGAAGCCCCCGCAGACGTGCTGCCCGTCCAGCTGCAGCGAGGCCATGTACGGCTTCAGGTGGGGCCTGGCTTCGGAGCCCCTCAGGATCCGGCCCCGGGGCTGCCCTGCAGGAGAGAGGCCGGGATGAGGGGCTCAGGGAAGTGTCACTCCCGTGGTCCCTTCCCGGATCCCTGGACCCTTCCTTGTGGGCTGCACCAGCACCTGGCCGCAGGTGGAGGCAGAACTGGGGAGCTGGGCAGGCACCCCGGTGCTGTGTCAGCGCCCTGGGGTGCGGGGGGAGCACTCACCATTCACCGGGGCCCAGAGGAGCAGCAGCAGAGCCAGGACAAGGACGGGAGCAGGGCTCGGCCCCATGGCTGCAGAGCCTCTGCCCGGCTGGGGGTGTGCGGGGGTTTTGGGGTGCTTGGGGGCTGCGGGACGCTGCTCACCCGGGGCCGGGGCTGGGACTCGCTTTTATGTCCAGTTTGGGGAGGAGGGGGGGGGTTTCCGCAGCGTGGGCTGAATATTTTGAAATGTTCAGCTTATAAAAGGGGTCAAGAGTTCCCGGCACAAACAGCGCGGGAGGAGGAAACAGCCCGGCCCAGCTGCCGGCCCTGGCACCAGCCGCCGGGGATTTCTGCGCCGGGATTTTTAATGCCGAAGAAGTTCAGGCTTTTGGCAAAAGAAAGCTCCGGCAAATTCTATCCCCGCCCTCCCAGGAGCAGGGGCCCCCTCCCGGCATGGGGGGCCGGTCCCTGGTGGGCGCTGGGTGCCAGCTCGGTGGGTGCCCAGGGACACAAACCCGTCCCGTCACCCCTGCCCCGAGGAGGTCCCCGCAGGGCTGGGGGGGTGATGGCAGCCACCGGGGCGGTGTCCGGGATGCCGGTGGCCGTGGCAGCCCCGGTCCCCTCTGCCTTTCTCCCCGGTGCCACTAAGCGGAGCCACCGCCTCGTCTCCCGCCCGGTCCCGGCGCTCGGAGCCGCCCGGAGCCCCCTCCCGGGCTCGTCCCCGGAGCCTCTCACGGCGCCTCGAGATCTCGCTACCTTCCCCCATTTTCCAGGATGGCCACCGTGGCTACCCACAGCTGGGACGGAGCGGGGCTCCAGGGGACACCCCGCGAGGGGCTGGCGCCCACCCTCTCCTTCTTTCCCTGCTCCACGAGCTTTTCCAGCCCCGAGCTGCCGCATTCCCTTTGTCCGGCTGCGCAGACCCCCCCATCGCCCCGACCTCTGACCCCCCGACCCCCCAGGCCAGTGGTCAGCGGGTGGCCGGGGACATCGGCGAGGAGGGAGCCGGGCGCTGGGGGTCCCCGGAGGCTCGGGTGTCCCTCTGCAGTGGTGGCTTCGCCTCCCCGCTGTCCCCACGTGCTGGTGGCACACGCTGGGCAGGGTCGGGGCAGTGTGGTGGCGTCCTGGGAAGGGGCTGAGCCCGGCTCAAAGCAGGGATTTTCCGCAGGGAGAGCAGCTTAATCGCAGCTTGCAGGGATTCGGGATTTCGGTGTTAAATGCGCCGGGAGATTTCTGCCCACTTAGGGCCAAAAATGGAACGAGGGCACACACGGTGTGGAGCCCGGGCTGCTCAGACCCGGGACAGGACCGTGGGAGGGTGGTGGGGGGAACAAGTGAGTGTGGGGTGCAGGGAATGGGGTGCAGGGTGGGATGTGGGGTTGGGCACAGCCGGGATCCTCTGCAGGGTCAGGACAGGGGCAGGTGGGGCTGGGGGGCTGCTGCCTCTGCCACGAGGTGTTGGGAGCCTCCAGAAAGCAAAGGGAGCTGCACCCAGCTCCCCAGCCCCAAATCTGGGAGACACAAGGCTCCTGCTTGAGGAGTCCTTGGCACAAGGCTCCTGTTGAGGGTGTCCCCGGCACCGTCCTGGGGCACTGGTGACTGAGGGTCCGGGACTGCCCCGAGTCACCCCCTCTGAAGCCCTCGGGTGCCACGGGCAGGGCAAGCACTCCCCGGCCGACAGAGCTCTGGGGGTGTGAGTTTGGGGGTCACGCACCCCCTGTTGTGTCCCCCCCCGCTTGGCCACCCCTCGGGTCCCCACAAGCCAAGGCAGGGGAGGGGGCTCTGCCGGCCAGGAGGGGACTTGGGGCAGGGGGCACCCCCCCCCGCAGCATAGGGGGACAAGGGTTGATCGGGGGGCTCGGCAGTGGAGGCAGCCCGGGCTGGGGGCGGCCCCGGGACCCCCCCCAGTGCCCGGGCACGGTCGGGGGTGCGGAGCGGTGCGGAGAGAGCTCGGTCCCGCCGCTGTCCCCGGCCCCGCCCGGCTCTTTGTCTCGCTTCGTTCTCCTCCCCGACCTCCCGACCCCCTCGGGACCCCCCCGGACCCCCATCCCTGGACCGACGAGGGCTCGAAGGGGGCTCGGCGGGGGCTCGACGCTCCGGGAGGGGCCGGGGGCTGCGGGGCGGAGCGGGGGGCGGCGGGCGAGGGAGGAGGAGAAGGAGGAGGAGGAGGAGGAGGCGGCGGGGGCGGAGGAAGCCGCCGCTCCCCGCGCTCCGCCGAGGCAGGAGCATCCCGGATCCCGGGGACATCCCCCCCTCGCCGCCGCTACCGCCGCCCCCCGCCCCGCCGCGCCCCGGGGCCGCCGCTGAGGTGAGTGGGGCGCACGGACGGGCACAAAGGGCCGCTCCTCCTCCCCCGACACCCCCTCCCATCCCTCGGCCCCGACCCCCGCCCGCGGCTGCGGCACGGTCCCTGCGAAGGGGAGGTTCCCCGCTGCGCCCCCGCCCTCCCGGTTATACCCCCGGTTAATCCCCCGTTATTTCCCCCTCCATCCCCGTTATCCTCCCCCCTCGTTTCGCAGCTCGGTGCAATCCCGTGGGGCTGGGCCGGCAGGGTTCGGGGATCCCCATCCCCGGCCCGGCTCTGCGGGCGGCACACCCCCCTCTGCACGCTCTCCGCAGCAGCCTCGCCGCCTGTCGCGGTGGTGACCGCCTGTCGCGACAGACGAGCCTCCGCCCCACCTGTTGTCACAGCCCCTGGCTCTGCTGGGCACCCCCCGGGGCACTGGGGGCCACCCCCGCGGGCGCTGGCACCCCCAGTTCCAGCTGTGTCTCTCTGGTGAGCAGGGGCAGTGCTGTGACCTGGGGGTGACCGGGGGTGACACGGGGTGCCCCTGCAGGCCCGGGTGGTGGCTCGGGGGTGCTCGTCCCCCTCCGGGGTCAGGGACTTGGAGGGGTGACCAGGGGTGACCGTGGCTGCCCATCCCCTGCCATGTGGTGACCCTCGTGTCCCCACAGGGTGGAGGCACAGCCCGGTGGGACCCCTGCACCTGCCCAGGACCATGATCCCCCCCAAGGAGAAAGCCCGCGCCCCCAAGGACAGCATGACACTCCTGCCCTGCTTCTACTTCGTGGAGGTGGGTGTGGGGTGGGTGGGCACGGCGTGGGGGCTGCACAGGGGGCTCTGTCCCGGGCCCTGGCACAGCGGGTCGGGTTCTGTGCCCCGTTCTGTGCGGTGCCATCGCTCCGGGGGTGGTTGGTCCCCACTCTGTCCCCCACAGCTGCCCATCGTGGCCTCCTCCGTTGTGACGCTCTATTTCCTGGAGCTGACGGACCTCTTCAAGCCGGCCAAGGTTGGCTTCCAGTGCCATGACCGGGCGCTCTCCATGCCCTACGTGGAGACCAACGAGGAGCTCATCCCTCTGCTGATGCTGCTCAGCCTGGCCTTTGCTGCGCCCGCTGCCTCGGTGCGTCCGGGCTCGTCCCGCTGTGGGGTTGGGACGGAGCTGGGATTGGGGTCCCGGTGCCTGGCGGTGCCCAGCATCCATCGGGTGGCTCTGCCAACAACCCAGCCTCCCCCAGTCCTGCCTGAGCCAGCGGTTCCTTCCAGATCATGGTCGGGGAGGGCATGGTGTACTGCCTGCAGTCCCGGCTGAAGGGCCGCGCCGGTGCCGAGGGCAGCATCAACGCTGGTGGCTGCAACTTCAACTCCTTCCTGCGCCGCACCGTCAGGTTTGTGGGTACGTTGTGCCACAGCCTGGGCAGGATCTGGGGGGTGGAGGGGACGTGGGGTCACCCTGGCTGTGACAGCAGGAGCACGGCCCCACCCAGACCCTGGACATTGCACCAGACCCATCCCAGTGGGTGTCCCAGGGCTGGGTGAGTCCTGGCAGCCCCACATGGATTGGGGGTGACCCACTGTCCCACTCCTGCCATCCCCAGGTGTCCACGTGTTTGGGCTCTGTGCCACAGCCCTGGTGACAGATGTCATCCAGCTGGCCACAGGCTACCACGCTCCCTTTTTCCTGACGGTCTGCAAGCCCAACTACACCCTGCTGGGCACGCCCTGCGACGCCAACCCCTACATCACCCAGGACATCTGCTCAGGCACCGACAAGCACGCCATCCTCTCTGCCAGGTACGTGCCAGGGGAGCCCTGTGCCACACTGCCAGCCCTCCTGCCCCGTCCCAACCATGTCCCTTCTCCCTGCAGGAAGACCTTCCCATCCCAGCACGCCACGCTGTCGGCTTTTGCTGCTGTCTATGTGTCGGTGAGTTCCCAGCGCTGCCTGGCACATGCTGGCTTGGCACAAGTCCCATGCCATCAGCAGCTGTGTCCCTCTCCTGTTGGCACAGACAAGCTCTGCCCAATATTCCTGTGCTCGTCCTGGGTGTGTGCACAGGCACCTGCAGTCCCACACGCACCCAAGGGCTCTGTGCATGGCCAGGGCCGTGACTGACAGCCTGTTCCTGCCCCAGATGTATTTCAACTCCATCATCTCGGACAGCACCAAGCTCCTCAAGCCCATCCTGGTCTTCGCCTTCGCCATCGCTGCCGGAATCTGTGGCCTGACCCAGATCACCCAGTACCGCAGCCACCCCGCCGACGTCTACGTGGGCTTCCTGATCGGCTCTGGCATTGCCGCGTACCTGGTGGGTGCTGGTCCTGCCCGTGGCCCAGGGAGGGGGCTGGGGATGCTGGGGCCATTTGACTCCACACTCTCCAGAGCAGCTGTGGCTACCCCATCCCTGGAAGTGTTTCAGGCCAGGCTGGACAGGGCTTGGAGCAACCTGATCTAGTGGAAGTTGTCCCTGCCACAGGCAGGGACATTGGACTAGATGACCTTTAAAAGTCCTTTCCAACACAAACCATTCTAGGATTCTGTGGTTCCCCTTCCCACAGGCTTTCCATGCTGTTGGCAACTTCCGTGCCCCAATGGAGCGTGTCCCGACACAGGCACCGGCCAAGGACGCGCTGCGGGCACTGACACAGCGGGGCCACGACTCTGTCTACCACCAGAACAAGTCGGTGAGCACCGACGAGCTGAACCCACAGGCGCGGCTGGAGGAGGCGGCACGGCCGGTGCCGCGCGAGAAGAACTCGCTGGGCAGCCTGAAGCGGGCCAGCGTGGACGTGGACCTGCTGGCCCCGCGCAGCCCCATGGGCAAGGAGAACATGGTGACCTTCAGCAACACCCTGCCCCGCGTCAACACCCCCTCCATGGACGACCCCGCGCGGCGCCACATGACCATCCACGTCCCCGTGGACGCCTCCCGCTCGAAGCAGCTCATCACGGAGTGGAAGCAGAAGTCGCTGGAGGGTCGCAGCATGACGCTGGCGGATGAGGCGGCGCAGGGCCGGGCCGTGGGGGAGCCCGGCGAGGAGGTGCCCCCCTCGCTGTACCCCACGGTGCAGGCGCGCTCGGCCGAGCGGGCGGCCATGGGGCCCCGCGTGCTCATCCAGCCCCGGCCGGGCGCCTCGCAGCTGGTGCACATCCCCGAGGAGAGCCAGGCAGGCGCGGGGGCCGCGGCCGGCAGCGGGGCGGCCGTGCGGGCCAAGTGGGTGATGGTGGCGGAGAAGGGGGGAGCGCAGAGGGTGGCCAACCCCCCGCGCCTGATGCAGGTCATCGCCATGTCCAAGCAGCAGAGCCTTGTCTCTGTCACCCCCAAGCACTCGGAGACGTCCTCGTCCTCCACCAGCTCTGACTCCTCGCAGTACCGCTCGCCCTCGGAGCGGGACAGCTCCAGCATCATCACCATCGACGCCCACGCCCCTCACCACCCCGTTGTCCACCTCTCTGCCGGCAATGGGCCCTGGGAGTGGAAGTCGGGGCCGAAGGGGCCAGAGGGGCCAGACACCTACGAGCTGGGTGAGGTGGGGAAGGATTTCCACGGCTTCCGCCCAGCCAAGAGCGCCGGTGTCTCCCCTGGCTCCTCTGTCAGCGACATGGAGCAGGACGAGCCACGCTACGGCAGCCTGGCCGCCATCCCGGGGGCAGCGGGGGGTGGTGGGGAGCGGGTGGAGGCCCCCCCCGAGGGGCTGCTGGCCACAGCCAGCCGCGACTCCACGCTGCGGAGGAAGCCGGCCGAGCGGGACGGGCCGGCGGACAGCGAGGTGGACCTGTACTACAAGAAGATGCAGGCAGGCCGCAGGTTTAAGGACTGAGCCCCGGTGCCTTGCCGGGGCCCCACGGCCCTGCCCTGATTTGGGGGGGCTCTGTGATGCTGGGGTGCCTCTGCAGGGGATGGCAGGATGGGGCTGGCTTTGCTCTGGACCAGCACGGCCACGCTGGTTCTGAGCCAGCTGAGACACCTCTGGGACCCCTGGCACGGGACCCTGCTCCTGCTCGGGCAGCTGGTGGGGCTCTGCCCCCCCAGGCTGTGGGGCTGGGCAGCTCCAAGCACTTTTGACTTTCTTTTTCTCTCTAACACTGGTGCTGACATTTCCGAAGGGTTATTTTATTCCGGCTCTGGAAGTGGATGTCTGTAGGGGGGTGGGGAGGGACAAATGGTGCTGAAGGGCTTCAGGGGGGACTACATGAAGGGGTTTAACAGGGGAAGAGGCTGCTGTGGGGCAGCAGGCCCTGGCTTATGTGGGGGTTTGTGGGTGCTGGGGGTCCTGTGATGCCCCCATCCTGCACCACCAGTCTGTGTCAGGGAGCCTGAGGGTGGACAGGCTGGGAGGGGGGTCTGCCCAGCGCTGTGGCTCTGGGCGTGAGAGGCTGTAAATACTGCAGGGACTGGAGAAGAGGGGGGTGTTGGGGTGGGGGTGCAGTGGGGGCTGAGCTCTGCCCCAGGAGGAGCAGCTGAGGTTTGTTTGGGGTGAGCAGGGAGGGGATCTCCAGGCTGCGAATGTCGGGCAACAGCTGGAGCTGCTGTGGTTTGAAAAGCAAATAAACACGTGGATGTTCCCTGGCTGGGTTATTTTGGCAGGTGGGGGCAGCTGAATCTCATGACTTGGGGGGGGGTAGGACCGGGGCTCCACAGGAGTTCCCAGCCCCGGGGGAGCAGTGGCTGGGGCAGCCACGTCCCCCCCGACAGGACACTGTGCCGATGGCACCAAACTGCCACTGCCAATTGGATTAACAGTGGATATCCCAAAGCCTTTGCCTTGCAAACATATGGATTATCCACATAACCCTGACTCGGTGCTGGAAAAGCCACCCGGGATTAAAAGGAGGATTGTGGCAGCATCTCATGGTGCGGGGGGTGTGGGGGGCCCTGGGGGGTGGGAGACGAGGGGTCCAACCCCAACCAGCACGAGGGCCTGGGGCTGCTCCATCCAGCCGTGGTGCTGGTGACCCGGAGAGGTGACCCGCAGCCGCTGGCCAAGGTCACCGGGATGGACGCCACGCTCCGGCGGTCCTTGGTGGGATTCAGGGCATGCGGGGGCTCCCAGCCCACCAGCCCCACGTCGCCCCCGCTCTCACGGCTCATTGCGGTGCCGATGGCGTCACACGCCGCTTCCCGCCGCCTCTGACCCAGCGGTTTCCATGGCAACTGACAGCCCCGCATCGCTCTCGCAGTCTCGGGCAAACCCCCAGCCCCGCACCCTCCTCTCGCAGCCTCGACCCGCCTTGGGCAGCCCCCCAGCAATCGTTGCTGCATCGCTTGGGGACCCGCGGGATCGGGAGGGAGAAGGACCATCCTTATCATCCTCATCCTCATCCTCATCCTCCCCCCCGCCCCCCCACAGGGCTGCAGCAGGAGGGGCTGTCAGCCTCCACCTCATCAGCTCCAGCCTGGGCTCTGCCTCGGCACCACACGTGTCCGGTGTCCCTTTTCCGCTGGGGACACCCTCTGCAGGAGTCCCCGCGTGTCCCCCGGGTGAGCCCCAGGGGCAGGGCCCGCCTTTGTGACACACAAAGGGCTCAGCCCCACTCCCCGCGGCTCGCTTTTCCATTTGGGATTCCCAAATCGCTCCCCGATGTGGAGTTCCTGCTTTGGGGTTCCGGCTGGCAGCTAATTCCCTTTCTGCACTCATGGTGGGAAAGGCCGGGCTTTAGGGTGCTCACCCTGCAGGCAGCCCCTTCCCCAAGGCCGGGCTTTAGGGGGCTCACTCCTTGGAGAGCCCCTTCCCCAGGGCCGGGCTTTAGGGGGCTCGCTCCTCGGGCAGCCCCTTCCCCAAGGCCGGGCTTTAGGGGGCTCACTCCTCGGGCAGCCCCTTCCCCTGGCTCGGGGCAGGGGCTGGAGGAGCCCTGTGGTGCGGAGCCCTTTGTCCCGCTGCAGCAGCCCCGATCTCCCCCGCGTTTTCCCGTTAAAGGCAGCGTTCAGGGCAGTTTTGTCAGAGGCAGCCCCGACACGGGCTCTGCTCTATCTGGGGCTCGGCTGGGGGGTTCTGCCGTGGGAAGGGGTAGGACACGACCCCCTCCCAAAGCCACTGCTGTTCCCATGGGGACCATCACTGCCACCCCCGTGCCAGCAGCCGATCAGTGTCCGAGGGGCCAGGGATGGGCACAGGGATGCCCGCGATGGTTGCAAAGCCTGGGCTGGGCCCCAGAGAACTCAGGGAAGCAAGCCCGGTGCGATGACCCTGCTCTCTCTTGCGGGGCAGCAGCAACGCATCGCCCTCGGGCCGGCTTTCACAGGCACGGAGGCAGCTGTTACAAATCCCATTAGCCTTTCAAGGAACAACAGTGGTCCCTTTCAGCAGCCCCCGGCTCCGGCAGGACCCCCTCGGTAACCCGGGAGCCAGAGGGTTGTGCAAACGCCTGTGGAATACGCTGGAGCTTAATGGCAGCTCGGGCCAGAGGGATGGGCCCAGCAGAGCCACAACAGCAGCTCCAGGTGGGGATTGTCTCCCCCAGGAGAGCTGAATGTACAGAACCAGATCCCTAAGGAAGCACTCTGCTCCTGAGGCAGGTCATGGAAAGGTGGGAATTGCATCTCATCCCACAGGATGGAGAATGCCACATCCAGCCCCACAGCTACAGCACAGGACTACAGAGAGGAGGGTTTGACTCAAAGTGGGTTATTTTTCATGGATATTAGCCAGAACGTATGGAAAGTTTAGGAACATGAAGTAACAAAGTGCTGGAGTGTGACACAGGCAGGGCATCAGTGAGGGCCTGACAACCTCGGGCCTTGGGGCTCCAGCCTGGCACGGAGGGCCCGACCCCATCCCACGGCTCCACGGAGACAGGGACACGCACTGCCAGCTCAGAGTGTGTGAAAAGTCAAAGTTAAATAAAATGAGGCAGCTGGAATTACATGAGAAGGAAAAATCAGAAGCAAAACAGGCACAATAAAGAGGAGGAAGATCAGGAGTGAAGGATACAGAAGAATTTATTGAAAGCACAAGTACAGACTGGGCACCAACTGCTTCTACAATCTCAACAGGAAATAATGGAGCTACAGAAAGGTACAAAGGTTGTTATAAAATAGTTTTAATTTCATTTCATTTTGCATTACAAACATTCTTTGAAAGAGGCAATGGAATTCTGATGGTGTATACACTTCCCCTCCCCACCCACCTTCCACAATACTGAACCTGGAATTGCTGTTATCAAAATATACAATACATCTGGTCACCATAAAAAACTGGGTTTTGCTGCCCCTCATGTCTTACAACAGGTATAAAAAAATTATAAATATGTACACCCTTAGTTACTCACATTCTTTACATGCAAACACAGGATCCGAAGGGAGCGCCCGCCGTACTGGGGGGGCTGGTTACCCCAAATCCATCTGTGATTTCCATGGGACACCCCGAGTGTCCCAGCCAGGGCCCGGCCCCGGGAGCCTCCCCAGAGCTGGGGAGGGTGATGGGGGGCACTGACCAGTCACCCCAGTGCTGCTGGGCTGGGTCCCCTGTGGGAGGTGTTTCACTAGGGAGGGGACAAGCCACAGAGACCCCCGGCTGTACAGGATGGTGGCAGGGCCTTGGGGAGCTCTGCAGGGGCAGATCCCTGGCTCCAGCACAGATTTAGAGGTACCCAAGAGCAGCTGGGGTGATGCTGTCAGCAGGGTCTGCCCTCCTCGGGGGTACCCAGCACACCACAGCACCAGGTGGGCTCTCACTCGGACCTCACATGCTTCTCCAGCATAATTCATATCCTTGAGAGTCCAGGGAGGAACTACAGAAAGTTAAGACTTTTCCAAACACTCAGTGCTAGGCAAGTCAAGAGCTCCCACACCAAGCAAGGAAATCAGAACTTGCAACACTAAGACAATTAAAAAACAAACTTTGGTCCACAATTTGCAGAAAAACCCTGAAAAAAAGTACAAGATTCTTGTTATTTTGCATCCGAACAGGTTGCAGGTTAGAGGGAAATGTAAGGCAACATCGGATCACACGGAATAGAAGGCAGAATGGCCCGGGAAAGAGTTGTAAGCCAGAAAAAAAAAATAAACATTGTTGTATCATTGGGAAAAACTGATCTGCTGCATTCTACTTTTAATAAATTCCCTTCCTAGAACAACATCTGGGCTTATAGGTTCAAAAGGTAAAAAATCTTTAGCCTGGGTCCTTTTCCTTCTATTTCTGAGCTGTTTGTGCTCATTCTCTCACACCCTCAGCTCTGCTCATCCTCAGCCACGACCTCAGCCTGGAAACTACTCCTGCCCTACAGCTTCAATTACAAAACAAAGAAAATAAAGTACAGTATACACGGGTAATACCACAAAGGAGTAAATTTAGATTACGTTTATACCATCTTATCATTCTATAAAAGGTACTTAAAACTATTTCTTTTGCATATAAAGAGATTAGAATATTTGGTCAACTGGAAATATTGCTAGGCACAGAGGACAGCAACGGCATCAAAGTATAATACAAGGATTCAAACAAAAGCTCAAATGCTGAAGACATGCTCTAAGAACGACGGCGGAGCTACAGCAGCCTCGTTAATCTCCAATTAGGGGCACAAAGGTACCTCTTGCAGGCACCTTTCTAATTGTGGGGTATCCAAGGATTCTCCAAATCCTAGCCAAGCATTTAGGTATATACACACACAATTTTGACAAACTGATTCATCTTCACAAGTGTCCCACAGCGGCTCTTTTGTCCCTCTGTGAGGGCAGAGCGCGCGGGCTCGCTCCTGACACTGGAATGTGATTTGGCCTTGGGAACGCTCCCCCACCCAGACCTTTGCTCAGCCAAAGGCTCTCAGGTAACTCCCACCTGAGTTTGCAGGTGGCAATGACCCACGAGCAGACTGGGGAAGTGGCACAGGGCACAGGTGGAGATCGAGACACACACACACAGGGGGCAGCGGGGAACGACTGCCCCGAGTCACAGCCCAAAAATTTCCTTTATCCACTCTGCCAGCTCCCCCGGCTGATCGTCAGCCAGAGCCGCTCCCCCCCTCAGCTCTGCCCATCCCCTCCCTGCAGCTCGGATGTTTTCCCCAAAGAAGTAGAAGGTTTAAGGCACAGGACAGCAGGTGCACAGGTAAGGTGGGATCAACGCAACCGAGTGTTGTGCTGGGCAGGTTGGGAGCTCCTGGTCACCACAATCCTGACTCCAAGGCGCTACAGTGAATTCACACAGTGGTTTTAGGTCTTTCAAGGCATGGATGGGTAAGGAAATGAAAAAAGGCATCAATGTGAAACCTGATAAAACTTGTTGGGATCTGCTTTTTAGGGGAGGAGGAGCAGGAGGGGAGGGGAATTTCCCAGAGCAGGTTCCATTGTGTAAACTTGAACTTGTGATTTTTATTGGAACAGTCAAGATTGTTACCCATCACCGCAAGGTTAGCAAGAGGAATTAATTTTCTTTTTTTTTTTTTAAAAACCGGTAAACTGATTTCTCTTTAAAAAAATAAAATCTCTGGTCTTTTAAGGTCACTTCAGCTGCATTTTTAAAGTGGCTTTTTTTTTTTTTTTCTGGAATGATGGAAGTTGAAACCCTGGTGTCCAGCCTTTTAAGGTCAAGGCTGAACCCCAGAGGTTTTAAGTCAAGTCCATTTTTACTCAGGCCTTCTCAAGCTCTAAATGGTGGACTTGGAGAAGGACACACGCAGGTGATGGTTCTCCCCCAGGTCATGATTGTGGAGGTCAATGAGGGACTGAATGGCTTCTTCCACAGAGCCCATCTGGATCAGAGCCATTTTACGGTCCTTCCTGACAAGACACAAGTTTCAGGCACGTTTAGATCCATTGCAGGAGCTTCCCCAACTTGATCCAAGTTCTCCCATCCAGCACAGAATGAACCCCCAGGTACCTGCAGCACACTCACTTCTTACAGGAGTATCTCTGTGGCAAGCACATGCAGCCCTACTGCTCACTCAGTGCTCAACCCAAGGTTACTCAGGAATTCTTTATTCCACAGTCAAACACTGTTAGTAAGGATTCTGCTCACCTTTTCACTGGAACCAAGTGCTTCCACCCTTCCCATAGGAAAAGCCCAGAATAAGGAGAGGACATAATACAAAACACTTACTGGAAGAATTTGAATCCTTTGACCATCCCACCATTGCTTGAAAATAACAACTTAAGGTCTTCTTCAGTTACTGAAGGTCTGAAACAAAAAAATTTCCAAGTCAAACAGACATTGACAGACCAAGGTAATCTCAACAAACTAGTTTTCATGAGAGTTTTCTAAATTCCCTACCAGCAGCCTCTTGGCAAGGCAAGACAATGGAACAGGGAGCTGGGGGAGCTCTCCTGACAGCAACAGAGCTGCCCTCACACTGAGTCTGCAAACACTTCCATACCCAGCCACACAGGAACTCTCCCTGCTGACACTTACGGAATATTGGACAGATGAAGAGTGGCAGAAGGAGGAAAGATGTTTTGGAAATTTTTGGAGCCTGGTTTCTTGAAACGATGTAGAGGAGAAGTCCCATAGTCCTTGGTCAGGCCGTGGTCCTCCTGGTTCTCACGGGGCAGCTGCACTGTCTGGTGCTTGGACAGCGTGATACGAATCGGCTTCCCGTGGAGCTTCTGCCCATTCAAGTGGCTCATGGCTGCAAGGGGAGGACACACCTGACTGCAGGGTACTTCAGTTTTGTCCAGACATGAATTCAAGGCCAGAATTTCACTGCCCTTGCAGACACCACACCCTGCAGGGTCCCTCTGCTTCACTGTGTTCTTTGCCTACATCCCTCTCGCACCCACCAGCCACCCCAGCCCCAGAGCCACATCCCACAAGGCCTGGATACATTTGGGAGAAGAAAGTGCCAAAAAGAAAGCTGCAACTACCCATTTTGTCCCTAACTGCCCCAGAGTCTGACCCTGCCAAGCTTACCAAGCTGGGCCTGATTCCCATCGGCCATCTGAACCAGGGCATTATCTTTCTTATTAAATAAAATCTTCACCCTCTGCACGTCACCATAGACTCCTTCAAAGAGGGAGGAAACAAGAACAGTCTTAGGCAGGGAAACAAAAAGTCTAATTCAACTTAACATCAGCTAATCAATCCAACAGCAAAAACATCCATTCCCAACCAGAACTGATCTCATTCCAACCATGGCTACATATTCTGCTCTAATTAAGGGAATTCTTATATAGCAGAATAATAATGGAACAATACATTAAAGAAAAGACATTGGGTTTCAGCAAAAAGCCAAAATCTTACTGCCAGAAGACTGGACAATTTCGCATGCTCTCACAATTTAAAACTCTTATCAAAGACATGCAAAGCAATAACCCATGCAGAACTGAACCAAAACCAAAGGCAAACTAAATTAAACAGCAAACTAAGTAAACAATGTAAAACCAAAATTATGCATTCAAAAATAAATAAATAAAAAAAGGCAAACTGCAAACTGTACATTTCTGAAGTATCAAAAAGTAATCTCAAATAAATGAAAAACAAGGTAATAAAAAGTGTGAATAATAACATACCGAAAAGAATAAAGAGGCATTGGGGTGTAACTCTCTTTAGAGAACAGCAGAGCAAGGCAGCGGAGGGACAGGGAAGAGGTAAGGAATCGAAGGGGAGAGCGAGGTTGCACAAATCGTCCACAACGAGGAAGGGCAGAGTCCCCGCAGGAAATGGCGAAATTGGTTGATGGATGATGAAGTTTTCAAGATGGTTAATATTGAAGGGCAGGTTGGTTTCCGAAGAGCAGGGTTTGTTTTATTTTTTTTTTTTTGGAAGGGGAATGGTTTTTTTATTTTTTTTTTTTTTTTGTTTCAAGCAACAACAGGAAGCAGAAGTACCGTGCAGTCAGTTGGCAAAGAAATTCCGGATCGGGGGAAGAAAAAAAATTCAGGGATGGGGAGAAAAGAAAAAAGTAGCAAAAAACACAGGTCAGTAAATACATAAGGAATATGTAGTGTTCCATCAGTCAGATTTATAGAATTCTACATACAATAACTTGCTTACAGAAACAGTTAATAGGTTTTACCTAGTGGAACACAATGATAAAGAAAAGGCATTTTTACTTCAGATATACAAAGGAGTAAGAGACAGTATCCCCCCAGAGTGACTTCCACAGGCTGCAATAACCAATTCAATGGCATTCCCTGAAATTTGACTAAAAGTATTTTCTCTGTTTACGACTACTAACTTCATGGACCAAGTCACAAACAGCTTCAATTGCTGCTTTGGGGTCAGGAACTGCAGGAAGCAATCCATAATACTTGGCTGGAAAGAAACAAGGAATGTCCACCTTGGATATCAACCACTGCTTTAAACAAACAGATCATGTGGATGAGCAGCTGCACTGCCACAAATCCCACTCCAAGGTCTGCTGGAAGTACTCAGATAAAAGAGCTGGTACCTTGTTTGCAGAGGACTGTTCCCTTCCTGCTCTGTGGCCTGACCTCACTGTGCAGAAACTCAAAGTGCTGGGTCACCACAAGCTGAGATGTGTGGACAGCTCCCAGTCTTGTGGAAGAAAAAAAGGAGCCATTTCAGCCCCCATGATTCCCACTCAGGAAAAGCCCATGGCAGAGCAGTCACTCCAGGCAATACTGTCTCTTTACTAACTGGTTGTGGCACAGGTAAGTTTCTACAACACTGATTATACAGGCAGTGGAAAAAGTTTCATGTCTGTTAGTTCACAGCTTCAGTCCAAGTCCCAAAGTCTCTCTAGCCCAAAGACAAGCTGGATGGAGAGTGAAGAGCTCCTCAAAAAAACCACAGGGCATGAAGTAACTGCTTGCTCCTGCCTAAACAGAGCTGTGAGAAATCTGAGAGGTGCAGCACAGCCCCTTGTCCTGCCACTACCATCCAGGCACCCAACAGCTTCCTGGGAACACACACTTGGAAGCATCACACTGGTCAGGAATAATGATGCCTGCAATTATCAGGGCTTATGGTAGAACAAACCAGAGATGAGAGTCCCTGGAATGGCAGAGCAGTTTCCAGGCAGCACAAGCAGCAAATCCCAAAACTGTTCCACAGCCCCTGCTGTTATTTCATGCCCTGGAGAGAACAGCAATGACAGGTAAGAGCAGTCTGAAACACGATCCAATTGGTTCATCTCATTAGGAGTTAAACATTTTGATCATTCATCACATCCAGGCTTCCCCTTTGATCCAAAGAGGTTTTGTGGTGACTCTGCCATCACTGGTAAGTTTTACAGCTTTGCAAAGTGCTATTAACGTGTGTGCACAGTCCCACCAGTTACAGCTCCTCAGCAGAGCCTCATCACTCTGCTGAACACCAGAGGTTCTACACTTTCAATCCAACCAGATCCAGGGGCTGACTGAAGGAAAATTCAAGCCCCCCGTATCCAATTCCCTTATGGTGCTGTCTTTCATTAAACAAGGTTTTTGTTCAAATATTACTTGCATTATTTTTAGAGAAATCCAAATATTTCAACTCACTCAGTAAAGTAGAATTGAAAATGTAAACTGTGAGCTGTTAAGGGGTTTAGCTAAGGAAAAACTTCCAGGAATCCTGGAAGGGGGAAATGTGCAAGCACATGGCAGAGGAAACACTGCACAGGTACAGGGTCAAGCTAGCAGGGATCCAGACACTACACAGAAAGAGCAAAGGTCAGCATGAAGCCTCTCTGTAGTTCTGAATTAATGTATTAAAAACTACAACATGCCAAGGGAAAGGAATGGACATGGCTACTCTGTGACCCAAATGACACTATTCCATGGGAATGGTGGGGAGACTCCACACAGAAGAGGGAGGAAGGGACAGGCATTGTAGTCTCTGGGGGACAAGAGCAGGCAGGCAGCATCCTTGGCTTTGAACCAAGGAAGAGCAATTTCAATCTGAGATGGACTTTCCCATTTCCCTTCAGCAACTAGAGTACTGCTCTGCCCTGCACCTGGGGCTGTCAGAGCACGGCAGCGGCTGCTCTAGCGGTGCCGCTTCCTTTGGCTACAGCAGGATTTCACTTTCAATGAATTTCAGCCCAATCCGTGTTCAGAAAGTGAAAGCAGAGATAACAGGAAGGAGAAAAAAAAAAGTAAAGTTAGGACTGCACTAACCTCTGGGATCAGATTGCTAACCAGCAGCACGGAGTGCCCTGTCCCAGACAGGCCGGGAATGGCAATCCGTCCTGCTGCAGCCGCCGCAGCTGCTGCTGGAATAGCCAAAGGAGCTAGTGCTCCAGGAACACTTGGAACTGTCAGGCCTGGAAATTAAAGAATATTAACCAGTAAAGAATTAACAGCACGTACTCTAGTGTATTTGCTGCACCAGAAGGGAGAACAGCACACCCTCTGAACCATGCAAGTCGTCATGCCCAAAAGTGCCCATGGAATCCTAAGGGCAACAGGAGCCTCCGCTTCTGGTGCTGCAGGAAATGTTCTGGTTTCTAAGAGGATTTGCTCTTGCAGTGCCTGGTGCTGAGCAGGTGCCTCAGCACTCTCGAGCGTGGATGAGCACTCACAAGCAGCGGATGAGCACAAAGCCTCAGCTCTGCTGTGCAGGGCAGGTGTCACACACGGGGCATGGGGAGGGTCTGTCCAACCAGGGCATGCACAATGTGCTCTCATCACACATACAAACCACCAGGTACCCTGTGCCACCATCACCCAGCTCTCCTGACTGGGAACCACTGCAGCTGGATTGACAGGCATTCCTAGACAGCTCCCAGTACCAGCTGGCACCTCCTGTACCAGCCCTTCAAGGGCAAGAGCTTTAGAGCTCAAGAAACAACTGCTAGTAGTCAATTCCATGGATTAACCCCCAAAGCAACCCTTCTTGTTTCCTCAGCAGGGCTGGATGATGCCAAAACAGCAACACCTCAACAGCCCACTCTGCTTGTTTGTCATAAGCAAGGAAATTCCATCATGCTCCCAGAGAGCCAACACTGCTTGGAATGCTGAAAACCTCAGCAAGGCTTGTTTAGGCTGGCACTCCTGCAAGCATGTTCAGCACCTCCAGTTTTCAGACCCTTGCCTACTTCTGGAAGCAGCAATGATCTGTAACCTGCAGCATGAGCTGTGAACTTTAAAAGTTCACTTTAAATACCAGCTTTCTCAAAATATTTAGGAAAAAAATTGACAGATTCCTTGCTTCTGACCCTGATCTGTAACCTACAGCATGAGCTGTGAACTTTCAAGTTCACTTTAAATACCAGCTTTCTCAAAATATTTAGGAAAAAAATTGACAGATTCCTTGCTTCTGACCACATTTACAGATGTCAAAGAGAGGTTCCAACCCCTGTAATGACATGAGGAAATTCAATGCACAAGAACTTCTATCTCCTCACCACTTTCCCTATATTATTTCAAAGTTTGCCTTTACTGTCTCTCCCATCCTGCTTTATGCATTTTCTTCCCATCACCAGGACATTGCCCAGAGGTGCTGCAGCTGCACACAGCATTCTTAGCTGAGGTGATGTACTGGATCATCAGTCCCTTCCATGTCTAAATGCCAGCATTTACATGGCTAACAATTACATGGCTAACCCAAACAAAACCATCACTACACTTTGATTTAAAACATGAAGATGCTCCAGCTACAGAAAACCTACATAAAATTTCAACTTACGAAATACAGTACCTGTAGCCTGAGGAATGGCAAAAGTAGGAGGAAAGCCAGCTCCAGCATATGGAGGAGAGATTATTCCTGGGGCACCTGGGAAAGACAGACACATTGTAAAAAGATGCCAAACAGCAGGAAAACTCTAAACTTCACAGAACAATGTAATATTCTGAGTTGGAAGAGACCAACAAGGATTTTCAAGTCCAGCTCTTGGCCCTACACAGGACAGACCCAACAATCCCACCACGTGGCTCAGAGCGTTGTCCAAATGCTTCTCTAACTCTGTCAGGCTTGGTGTTGTGACCACTGCTGCCCTGGGAAGCCTGTGCAGTGCCCACCCACCCTCGGGTGAAGAACTTTTTCCTTATATCTAACCTAAACCTCCCTAAACTTAGCCAAAATGTCTTGACCTGTCCTTCAACAGAAGCATTTAGTTGAAAGCTAAACCCTAAATGTCTCTCCCGGAACAATGGACTTCCAGAGATCACCAAAACAATTCCTGGGCAAACACCAGGTGGCACCAGAGGCACCGACCAGGGGATTTGGCATTAATCTGATCCTCAATGATCCCCAAATGTTCTGCCTCAGTTACACTCTATCCGAAGTTTTTGACCACATACATAAGCAAAAGTTATATTTAATTAAACTACAAAGCACAAAAATTGGCAAGATTCATTGGCAAGATTCACTCTACTTACAAAGGACAACTAAGGCACAACACGGGAAAGCAAGCAAGAAACAAAACCAAACAAAATCCAGGCAATCAAAACAGAAAGGAATTGAAGTCTATCTAGGTATGTGTGTGTGTAAAAACAGTGTAAACAAGGATGAAAAGGAATGCTGCCTAAAGCTCAACACTTCAACTTAAAAGTACTTTAACTTGACTTACACCTAAATTTAGAGCTTAACCATAACAATCTAAAAAAGAAATAAAACTTAACAGCATTTTAGCCTGAATTATAACTATAACTTGACCTAACTTTCAGATAGCAAATATGCAAAGGGTGTGCATGCAGACAGTTAGTGCAAGATAAGGCACCTTTGGAAAGAGCGAGCCCAGGTGGTGTTTGCAAGGACAAGGCCCAACAAGCACCTCTCAGAGCACAGTGAGAATGAAAAAAAGCAGGGAGGTGTGGGTGGGGGGGTTCAATATGACACACACATACACATCAGCTGGATTTGTCCTGTTCCCACTTGCTGAACACTCACCAAAAGCAGCTGCCATGGTCTGGTCCAGAGTGGGCTGGCTGTCCCCAGAGGGCAGGTCTGGGCGGGTGTAGTCTCTGCTCTTGTCGTTGTTGTACTTTACATTGAGACTCGTGAGCTTGGAGAAGTCGATGCGCAGCGTGCAGCAGGCGTTGTAGATGTTCTGTCCATCCAGAGACTGCAAAGAAACAAAGCCAGCCCTCACCCAAATGCATTCAGACCAAGCTCACAGCAATTGCTCTCTGGAGAGGGAAGGTGTTAGGCCATCCCATGACTCCACCTGAGAACAGGTATCTCATGTGGAGACAGCTCTGCTTCATTCAGCCCCTCTGGCAGCCTCCAATTTGCATATGGAAGCAATTCCCTCCCACTCATGCTCTGTCCTTGGGGTAATGCTGGTGTCAGCCCACCCCAAAGCCCACCCTGAACTTGGATTGCACAAGGCAAACCCAAGTGAGAGTAATCCAGGTATGCAGCACTCACCAGTTTGGCATGCTGAGCACTCATGGGGTCAGCATATTGCAACAGGGCCTGAAACTGGTGGTTCTTCGTGAATGTGATGATTTTCAAGACTGTACCAAATTTGGAAAAGATCTGCAAAATAATATTTGTGTATCTTGTTATTACATTTCCAGCAAGACAATTTTATATTGATCTCTTATTACAAGCAGAAACAAAAGTCTTTTCAGCCTGTCAGCTTTCAACTGCAGCCCTGAAGGTTTTAAACCACTCTGTGGGCATTGCTTGACTGGCATCATGGCATCAGCCTAGAACGCATCGGAGTGGCTGAGCTGCTCCCTAAGTACAGTTTGTTTATTCTGGGTTAATTAACAGGAATATTCACAAACACCTTCAGGAACTCAACCTCTTCCAGGAATTTCAGGAATTCTTAAATGCAGTCAAGCTTGCAGTTTAAATATGAAGATAACATTAAGCAATCACAGCAGACAGAGGCAACTTTCCAAAATGGCCACTGCCTACACAGCTCCTGGACAGTGTATTTGTTTCCCCAGCCCCAGCAGAAGGATGAGGATCAGCTACTTTTGCTAAACCTAAAGACAACCTGAAGATCTGTAACTGATCCAATAAAGTGGACTAGGACTCAAATCTCTGGAAATTAAAATCATGCAAGAGTGGGGGACTGAAAGTAGCAGCACCTCCTGCAAGTGTATGGTCTCCAGAGAAGCCCAACAGCTCTGTCCAGAACTTGCATTGTACAAACACAAACCACAGACTTTGCAATTACACCAACACACCAGTTACTGCTGCCCCTTCCTCCAGAACAATCTTCAAGCAGTTGTGGTGACACGTTTTACCTGGTGCAGAACATCTAGAGTGACAGGGTAGAAGAGATTCTCCACAATGATCCTCAGGACAGGGCTCTGGCCAGCCATCGCCATCCCTGCATCGACGGCCGCAGCCGTGGCGGCCAGCGCCACAGCCCCGGCCTGCACCTGGGTCACGGCTTGCAGAGCTGCTTGGGCACGCTGCAGGACCAAAAAAAACTGTCAGACCCACACTTCTGCTTCCAAAAAACACACAGTCAAGCTCTCCTTGAGCTCCCTCTCTGCAAACAGCCTGCTGGGTTCAGCAGTGAGCAGAACAGCCATGTGCTGCTCCAAAGGCTGGGGGACATTTGAGACAGAGCCAATAAAAACCACCCCAACCAGTAAGGGCAAGGCAAAAATACCAACTAAATCAACCATGCAGTACCTATGCTATGGCACAACCTTGCTCTGCATAAACTGATGCAGCAATGTTATCCCATTTTTTAGAAAAAGGGAAAACCAGGGCTTTTCTGAATCCATCTCCAGAATCCTAGACAAGGTGACAAGACTGAAAGACTGATGCACATTTGCCACAGGGATCCAGAAGTGAGAAGTGCCTGGGGGTCTGCAGCGCCCCCTAACACACAGAACACTCGTGCTCCAGCTGTGAGAGGCACCCAACAGCAGCATTCCATCTGCACAGCACTGGGTGCTCTGATCCTGATTGGAATCAGCTTGAAAAGTGAGAGCAAAGGGGATGTACTGGCAGCCACCCCTGATGAAGAGCCACAACACTTGAACTTCTTTCCAGTGTTTCTGTCCTAAAATTTGCCAAAAGGGGCTGAGCTGAAACTAGGAATTTTTTTCCCCTCTGCAGAGTGTGTGGTACAGAGACCCTTAAGGGCTCAGAGCCTTGAGACCTGCTGGGTTCAGGTGCTGCCACCTCAAAGCAGCACCTACCAGCTGTGCTCTGCCACAGGTGAGTTCCACCCCATCATGGCTGCACTCAATAGAAATCTTTTAAGCATTAGAAACAAACACCCTAAAGCACCAGATGTTACTCAAGTCCATGGATCTCAAGCCAGCAGCAGAGATCTGGCTGTGTGTCCCTCCCCTCTCCCTGGGATAACAATGCAGAGAACAAACTGACTGCTTGGTTTGGAGAGTTGTCTGTCTTCAGCTCCTTGTGGTTGGAGAACTGGATGTAGATGGGCTGGCTCCGGAGCACCGGAGTGACTGTGGTGTAGTAGTTCACCATGGTGTTGGCTGTCTCCTCTGTGTTCATCTCTATGAAAGCCTGGGAAGTGAAACCCAACACAGACACGTCACACCAGGACAGCACCAGGTCACCCCAAACCTCTGGCAGAGCCCTAACAGGACTGGGTTTTCACAATTGCATTTACACGTGGTTTTGCACATAAAACTGTTTAAAATCCAACTAAAAGTAGAACAAATGGGATCTTCTCTCTCCAGACTGATTTAATGCAAAGCTTCAGTCTCACCCTAAGATCTCTATGCTGTGTGTACTTAGATGTAAATGTCTGCAAGAACACAAAAACAGAGCAACAATCCAGACTCTTCCTTTCTCTCCAAGGCAGGAAACCCCCACACTGCCCCACACCCTGAGGGGCTTCTCTCCTTCAGAAGAGAAATGGAAGGGATTGTAGCAAGTCACAGCAGCAAGCACTTGCATATAATCACACCATGCAATATATCAGAGGCACCTTTTCATAATTAAGATTAAAGACAATATTTTAAGCAATTATTAAAGTTGGCTTGCTTTTTTACTCCTTAATTTGCAAGACAATTTTAGTTACCAAATTACTGCACACCGCCCCCATTACCCAAGAGTATTTCAGCCATACCCAGCTCATTTACTAGATCTGTAAAGGTGTCCTCAATATGCCACGTTACACAGTGGTAACTCAGCTGTCAAGCAAGCCTGAGTGAAAAAGGCCAACTCATAGCACTGCTGTTCAAATAATCCCTGGCCTGCAATTTCCAAACCAGGCCTAACGCTAATTATAAGTGACAACCTGTAATTATGGACTGAGCTCCTTCTGCAGCCTGAAAGTGGTATTTTCTACAGCTCATGGGATAATCACAGAAAAGTAAAATAAGAGTATGCAGAAGTTATTGACTCGTAACACACGGCAGCTGTTTAAACAACTTGGAGCTGGTTTCCTGATGACAAACTTATCAAGCCTCTGACACAATCCATGCTTGCAGTTACAGAGACAATACCTGGTTTTTTCCTTTCAACATCAGAAGATTGGTGACCTTTCCAAAGGGTAAGCCCAAAGAAATGACCTCTGCCTCCGTGACGTCACTGGGGAGCTTGCGGACGTGGATTACTCGGGATGGGATCCCGGCACTTCTGTTATCACCTTTGAACTTTTTGCTGTCGTTTCCATTAGCTGTTAAGAAGCAAGAGTTACTGCTGATGAGAAGGGTCTGGAAGAAGAAGCATGAATCTCCCACTGCTGACCCACAGGCTCAGCTGCCATGCCAGTTACTGCACTATTACAGAGAAATTCCCTAGTCTAAGTTCACCTGAGTCTGAAGACACATGGTTTTACTCTTTTTGTCCCCCAAACTGCACGATGAGAGTGACACAGCCAAGTGCCACTGCAATGGAATAAATTCTCAAGTGGCCATTTCCTAGTTTGTGTAAAGCACACACCTACCCACCCATATTTTTAGTGCAGGTCTGAGCCACTAACCCCAGATTTATTCCTTTTCACCTAGCCTAGTGTTGTTGGCAGACATTTATTATTATTATTATTCAGCACCATCCCACAAAAGGCCTAGTAAGTACTAAAAATGAAGAGATTTTAAAATTATGACTAAGAAGGAAAATCCAGGCCTCCTTGCAGTACTTATAAATGGCTGGGGTTGTTTCCATGCAATATTACCTGCAGAAGGAGAGTTGCTGCTCATGATAAAGGGTCCGTTAGTAGTAACACAAGGAGAGAAAAGCTCCTCAGCTGCCCGCTGGAAGAGAACAGATGACAGGTAAATGGACAGCATTTTACTCAATTCTATCCAGGCACTCCTAAAGCAGAACAACTGAGAAAGCTGGAGAGGAGTTGAACACAAGTGTAAGTGAAAACATACTGACAGTGGGCAGTGAAGCTCACCTCCATGAATTAAATATCAGTCAGATCCAGTTTGGTAATGGAGCAGCACTGTCCAGTATCTCTTTTCAGCTCAGCATTAGGGATCTCAGGTCTGGAGTGCTGCTGAGTTGTGTGAAGCCACTACACGCAGTGCTGTGCACCAACAGGCACCTTCTCCTGTCATACGTGGCAAAACAGGTTTCTGACTACTCCCATCCCACAGAATTTTCACTCTGAAGCTGCCAAAACTATTTGGGAATGACTTGGCAGTTATGAATCAAAGCTGTGCATTTTGTGCCCCATTCCTGGAAGTGTTCATGCCCAGGCTGGACAGAGTTTGGAGCACCCTGACCTGGTACAAGGTATTTTCTGATACAGCATTCCCTGTAAAGTCACCTAAATCACTTCAACTGACCAGGACTGGTCCAACCCAAGTAGTAGACACAAAAAAAACATTACTAAGACAAAAGCAAACAAGCCTATGAATGACTTCTTAGCACAATCTATACTTGCATACACATCTTACAATCAGCATGGCTTAATTTCAAGTAAATTACATGGAAGACTTTGAATTCCATTATGAACTGTGAGCAAACATGATACCACAGATCTAACACACAAGAGCACTTTCTCATAATTTTTTACATTATTCTTCCGCAGAGGCGCCACAGCAAAAAGCTTTCATTGACAGAAAAAAGCTCAGAACTCATCCCTGCCTTGGCAGCTCCCACCCACCTCAATGGAAACATACCCTGCTCCACACCATGGCACCAGAAACCCTTATCTTCCACACGCCCTGTATCTGGTGGCACCTGCAGAAACAGGAGCCGTGCAACAACAAAAGCTCTGTGCACTCCCCCAGCAGACAGGCTGGGAAAGTAGGTCACCGAGAGCCCCAGAACACCCAGCTACAGACACACGGTTTGGGTTTTTTTCTTTCCCCCTCAAATCTTGAATTTCTCGTTTGACTACTCACTGTCAGCTCTTCAAAGAGGCTTCAAGGACTTTGATGTCCCGAAGATGAGAATTAGGCCAGGTTCCAAGCCACTGTTCATGAGCTGCTGCTGGTCACCTGCAAGCGCTGACCAGCTCCCACCAAGGCTCTGGCCTGGGCCTCCTCCTCCTCACATAGCACAGTCATTAGGAATGGGCCTTTTAACAGCTGTTCTAATTAGCACTTCGATTCCTGAGTGCAGCAAGAGGCAAGCTGGGCTGGGAGGCTATTAGACTGTGATCCCATCCTTTGATGACTCAAATTAAGGCATAATTCCAAGGCTAGAAAAAATCCTCTGGTTTGCTGCTAGAACACTCTTGTGCCTGCACTGCTGCTGCCACTCCAGGTATGGCTTTCTGTGCCACGGCCTGGGATACACCTGGCAACTACTGACAAGAACCACTCACCAAAATACAGCCCTACCCACATAACCAGGTGTTTCTGGCTTCATGAAAGCCTTTGCATCAGGCCTTAACGGGACTTGAATGCTTTCAAACATCTTCTTAAATATTAACTTGTAAAATTCTGCACATCCAGAACTCTTCCAGTACAAATTGGTGTGTCTGTGCAAACATAGTAGGCAGCTCCTGCAATCCATCATGGAAATGCTGGGAAAATGAGCCACATATTTGGCTCTCACGGAGGCAACACTAGGAAACTATAAACTGGAAAAACAAGCATTTATACCATTATGGAAAGAATTTAGCTTTCCTAATGGCTCGTTTAAAATACACATTTTAACTTCCTCACAGGTAGGGATGACAAGGATGTCGCTGCAGCCAGGCTCCACATGTTTATGTCTCTTTAAGGAGAGCAATTTCCAATCCACTCCCCTCTTATCTTGGAGGCAGCCTGTGCTGCCCACTGTGACCAGAGCCGGGAGGCAGAGGGGGGATGATTGTTCAACATCAAAAGCAGCAGCAGTCAATTTGTAAGCTTCCCAGCTGGAAGTATGTGCAAACGAGGAGGGAAGACTGCCATGGTTGGAAAGAGGCAGTTATTCCGAAGTCTTTTCTCCACACACAGAAGTTCACAGACAGTACATGCAGCACTGTGCTGTCACACAGAAGTTATTCCCCACATCTCCCAGCGCAGGAGTGGCTGCTGAAGTGTGAGAGGAGCAGACCCAGTGCCCCAAGGAGCCTTGGTGGTCATGGTCACCCTGTGCTGCCCTGCCCATGCCTCCCCAGCCGAACCACGACTTTTCATCGGTGGGAGTTCTTCCCCCATTCCTGTTGGAGCTGATATTGGATAACCACAGGAAATAGTTGCTTTTTTGGAACAACCAAACTCGAGGCAAACTGAAACCCAGTTCTCTATGACCATGCCCACAGTAATGAGCACTCAACAGCCTCCATCAGCTCTCTGCCCTTATACTGCAGGGATCACCAGTCTCTTTCCAGACTCTTTTCTGTCTTTTCTTTCAGTACATGTAAGAAACACTAAAGAGTTTCTTTAAAATCTTGATATAAATTCAAATGTTTCATACCAAGTACTCAATTCAGTAGAGGCAGAGGAACCAAAGCAAGCCTGGTTGGTTGAACAGGTTTAGAAGAGGTTCTCACCAACAACGTGCCCACTGGGTATTTTGAATTATACTGGGAAAGACAGGAGAGAAGTTACTGATTCTGAAGTTTCATAGAATTTAATTTAGGTTTAAAACGGAAGAAACCCAGCCAAGGGCTGTGAGGGTGCTTGGTGCTCACCTCTACCCACCCACAGCACTGCTTCTCTCCCTGCTGCACTCCCTCTGAGTCGTTCAGGGAGGCCCAGCTGCACTTCAAGACACAATTCTCCAACCCCCAGCTCCCATCCCTCTCACAGAGGCATTAATTACACTGACATTTCTGCTCAGCCATTCTTTTACAGCTGGTATTTTTATGATGAGATTAACAGAAGCCACAGTGCACTCGCAGCACATCAAATTCCTCATTTGAACTAACAAATCTCCCCTTCCTGTTGATTAAAAACAACCACCACTTCTGGAGTTACACAGCCAGATCCTACCTAGAGCAGGGTAAGGCTGTTTCCACCACCCAAATCCCCAGTCAGCAGCACACTGGCACCAGGGAAACCCTGCTGGGAGGGGTTTCCATGCCAGCAGCCTCCTCTGGCCTGATGCTCCTGGCTACAGAAGGCCCCTTGCCCAAGCTGCACTAATTTAATCACACACCGTGCTCCAGGCAGCCCTGCTGCCAACAATTCCCTCATTCTCTTTTCAGATTCAGGGAGAGACAGGCTGCTGCAAGGTACAGCTTAACATTTCATATCTCCCCTAGTTGTATTTTTGACCACGCCCCAAACTCTAAGCCTTGCTTTAAAGTTTTAATAAGTAAAGCCTAAGAATTTTTAGTCTGTCCAGGCTCTTACTCAAAAAGCAACAGCTCACTCACATACATACACACATACTCACACTACATATTGCCTCATTGCCAGTAGGATTTTACCTGGCTTACAACACTTTGGAATGAAGCCAGAGATTGTCTCAGCTTCTATCAGCACACCTAGAAGTGCTACAGGAATTCCCAGCTGCCCTATATAATCCTTTATCTACTTAAGATCCAGCACTTATTTTAAATGGATTACAGTAAGTCAACTGCATCCTGCCTGTGCAAAAGGCTAGAAACAAACACAAGCTAAACCACCATAAAAATATTTATTTCAAGTCAAACACATGATATTAATCAACTTTCAGGCAGAAAGCAAAATTAAAGCAAAGGCAAAAGGACCACGTGGGAAGGAAGGGGACAATGACCAAAAAGACCAGAAGGCACAGGCTGGTCAAGCTCAAGATCTACAAAAAGCTGTTTCTCTCCTTGCTTCAATGAGGAAACTTTATAGAATAGCAGAACTGGGTGTGGAGCACCTTACACTGCTCTGACAGACTTGGGATAGCAGTACTTTGAGAGAGAAAAGGTGGATGTTGGAGGCAAGCAGGCCATCAACTAACAGGCACTTACAGAAAGCAAAGCAGGGAGCAGCAGCACCTGGAAACCCGCTCTGAAAAGAAATCAAAAGAAATCTGTCCTGTAAGAAGCCAGAGCACATGGGCATTGCTGTTCTTCACTTTCTCTAAATTTGGAAAAATATTGTAGAGCAAATACAAGACCACTGTAATATTTTCAAAAAAATGAGTCAGACCACTGAGCTCAGAAAAACCCTCTGCTCTGATCAAAGAGGCAAGAAAATGCCTCTGAGCACAGGAGGAGCAAATGGCTCATCAGGGGCTGTCCGAGGTCAGTCCCAGAGGGATGCAGGAATGCTCTGATCCTTCAGTTCACAGCTCAAATCTCTGTGAAGAAACTATTAAGAGAAATCCAGTCTGATGACATCATCATCACACTCATGTTACATTCCAACATTTTTTGCTGAGAGATTCGAGATTCAAGAATGGAACTAAATTTAAACTACTAGGAAGGATGCCAGTTTTCCTTGCCTTCCACCAAAGACTCATGTCCAGCACAGCTCACTTATGTTTCCCCTCTATTCCCCTCTCCTGCCTCCAGCACTCTTTAGTCATTTAAAGCAGTGTGAAAAACATTCCAATTTGGGTCACAAACAAAACATGAGTCAACTTTTTTTGTGAAACACTTCTGAAGAACACACACACACACACCTGCATCCCCAAGAGTCTCCAGGAAGCTGTGAAGTTAAAGCCAACACACAACAACTAAACAACTTCAAGATTCCACAGTGTGACGCTGCTCCCACTTCGGTGTCACTCACACACCGGACACACAATTTATCATTTGATCAGAACCAAAACAGTTGGGATCAATTTATTTCACTACATTGCTCATGGCTGATGTACCAATTCAAACAGAAGAACACATATACCATTAATCAAATTAAGTCCACCCCAGCAGTCAGCATATTCCATGGACAGTGGATCTGTGGCAGAGGCATCAGCCTATCTGGCAGGCACAGGGGACACTTATTTTCAACCCACACTCTGCTCAGCCAAACACCAGTCACCTGCCACTTCAGGCTTTTAAAACTGTTACAGCCTCCCTCTGGACAAGATTGAGGCTGATATCCTACAAAGAGCCAATGGCAGGCTCCCCACTGGGATTCCCAGTGGCACACACAAACTCCCAGCCCCTTTGAAGCTGGGTGAGATGGTCAGAGCATTGCAGTTTCCTCACACAGGACTGCTCCAAGTGCCAGCACCATTTGTAGAGGCTGCAGACAGGCCCTGGAGTTCCTAAAAGCCACCAGACCCTCTAGTGCTGCACCTGCTCACCCTGTGTGCTTTGGCAATGAGCTCTATTAGAGCTTGAGCACACACCAGCCTCACAGCAAAGCCGGATCCTCAACCCACTCATCCGTCAGCCCCTCCTAACTTTCCTTCTCAGTCTTTGCTACTATGGAGACACCCTGTGAAACAAACCTGCCCTTTGAGCAAATAAAAGGTGTGGCCAGTTTAAATAGCCCAAAATTCCTAAACTCCAAGTGCTGCAGCAATGCAGTCATGCTGGCTCAGTAGGGCAGCACACGCCCAGGCTTTATGATCCACCGCTCCCAAGCTGAAATTTAACTGCTCAACCTTGAGTTTTCAAGTCATTGCCACGGAGCAGAGAGGCCTTGGCAAAGCTCAACAGAAATCCTATCAGGGAGAAATTGTGCTGGATGAGTCACCCCAGGAACACAGAACTCATGGAAGGACATTTCTGCCCCATCTGTCAGAGGGCCAGTGGAACACACGGGTTTAGCAGGAACTCTGCAGGCAGCACAACTGCACCTGAACTGTGGCTGTGCAGAGGCAGCACCACAAATGGGATGGTTCAAACACTGGCCCAGCTGGGCACAGCATTCAATGCGTTCTCACAGGAAGCTTGGAAGCGTTGTACCAGAGCCATGGGGAATGAGTAAAGAAATAATACTTCCTCTTCTTGCTGGTGTGAGAGGACAACAAATGCAGCACCAACATACCTGCGTTTTCCAGTCTGACAGTACCTGAAACAGATGTCAGAGACCAGAGTCCATCCCTACAACTTCAAAATGTGCAATTGAGTGAGCTCACATGTAATAAATGTTCTCCTTTTTTTTTTTTTAATCACCACAGATTGAAGTTGAGTGAGCTCACATGTAATACATATTCTTTTTTTTTTTTTTTAATCACCACAGATTTAAGTCAAAGCAGGCCTGAGGTTTAAACCCAGTGTTTTCTAAAACCATTTTATTAACAGATACATGACCCAGGTGCACAAAGCAGCAAGCAGCACTCTCAGGTGAGATGGAGCTGTTTGGCACACCCAGGTGAACTGATGCCACCCAGCAGCCACTGCCATCCCTGTCCCCTGCCACCAGCATGTGGTTCCCATGTGTGCTCACGCCTGATGGGGAGGCCACAAGAGCCAGCTTGTTGCAGCCTCTAACTAAAACCATAGGAGGGGACTGGAATTTCCTCACAACATTCTTGGCCCACTGCCTGAAGCCATAATTACTGTTCCCATGGCAAAGATCCTGGCTTCACCACAAATCACTTCTATGCAGTCAGCCTGTATCACACTCCAGCAAAGCCTGTTTTAAAAATTAACTTCTCAAACGCCACACAACTGCACTTTTGGTTTCTGGAAGGGAAATCTTTCAAGCAGAGCTTGACTTAGCCAAGAAACTATGGGATTATTCAGCACCTAAACTATTCTGAGACTTTTCCAATCACCAAAATGCAATTTCACTTAAAGAACAGCAACGTGTCACAGTTCATCCTCTCTCTAGTCCTGCTCAGAGTGTGAAGGAACAGTGATATGCAGGGAAATTAAACAAAGGGCAAAGAGACACAACAGAGTGAGACCTTGATCAGACTACTTGCAAGAGGCAACTGCAGGGTCAAAGAGCACCTCAGAGCTCAAACACCATGCCTCCATCTTAGGGCCATACATACTTCCTCTTCAGACAGCAGTGAAATTACGGGAAGAAATAAGACTTAGATCATGTGTTTCTGATCTGCAGGACATTCCAGAGGGCTGTGCATCAGGAATCCCCACACCAGAACGGCAATGAGCTTCCTAAACAAATTCATACACTTTAAACTAAGGAGCCTGGAATGGCTACTACAATTACACCTGATTAAAAACAAGACCATTGGGCAGTACAGTACTTAGAAGAGTAAGCCCTTGGAACACCTGGGGACTTCTTAAGTTAAAGAAACTAAATTTAATTAAGACCTCGGAAAAATTAGTAAGTGGGTGTAAATACTCTTGATATGTAAATTAAGGATGTGAGAAAATTTTTTTTAATGCCAGCAGCCTGCCTTTTAAAGCAATAATGTTGAGCAAACTGAAAAAAACTGACTTTCATAAAGTCTTCAACTTCCAAGTTAAGCTCAACACTCACAGCAAGAAGACACCAAGGGGCCACTGGGAGTTTGCTGTGACACACTGCCCAGCAGTGGTTTGACTCACAGGCACTTTTCCTACTTGTCTGAGCCAGCTTTGGGACATTCCAGTCACAGTATCAGATCATGGACAAGGTTACTGGGGGCTCAGGAGCATGTCACTGAGCATGGCATGAGCTGAGAGATTTTGGGGACTGTCATCTTCCAACACCCAAACAAATTCCTACCTTCTGTGTACATACACATCAGGAATGAGTAAATTTACACCTCAGATTAAAAACCATTTTCCAGCTCAGATCTCCATGGGTGACCTGGCAGTTCAGCCAGGAAGATCTCATGAGCACAGGTGACAGAATGGACACCTCAGCCTGTGCTGGATCCCAGAGCAGGGGAAGCTGATGTGGCTGACCCAGGCAGAGGATGGGAGCACAGGAGAAGCTTCACTTTGATCTCAAATGCACAGACTCCAATTTATCTACAGAAACCCACGACACCCCAGCACTAACAAAGGGAATCCTATTACAAGAGCTACACCTGCACATTCAATGACTTAAACACAATCAGACAACGTGGCTACAGCAAAAATCAGTTGAAAGCTTACCTTTACCAAGATGATTCAGCTTTCCTGCTTGCTTCTGCCACTCTTTAAATTTAGATTCAACTTTCCTTAAACCTGCCTTGTCTGACTTGACAAGAAACCTCGAGTTCCATGCACAATTTAGTCTCACCCCTCCCTACCTGCTCTCTGACCAGCACAGTTGTGGGTACAATGCTGTGCCATGCCAGAGGTGAAGGCACTCAGAGGGGATTGCTCCCAGACCTCATCTGACTGCAACCAGGGTCTGGAATCCCCCCAGATGGGTGCAATGAGGTGGGCAATCCCACACCCCAAAATTCCAAGCTTCACTGAGATCTAAAACTACAGTTTCAGAAGCTTCCTGGTTACGTTTAGTTATGTAAAACCACTTCTAAGAGTTACAAATTACACATTGTTAAAAACCAGGGGACCTTAACCAACATTAACCAGTTTCCCAGTAGATGTTGTATCCAACTGCTCTAGGGATGCCTTGGTCCAGCTTTCATAATGGCTATGAACTATTAACCAACCTTACTGTCCATGCTCAAGCCTCTCCTCCTCGCATCCGATGGCAAACTGAGCTCCTTGCATCAGTTAGCATTTTTACCTGAACCAGACACTACCATTAATTCAAATTTGAGATTCCTGCAGGGGGAAAAGTAGGAGCAACCTTTCTCCCACAGCTGTTAAGAGCCCCTTCAGACCCCTAAAGCACTGCCAGGCTGTCTGTGCTTAACACAGCTCATTCTGTACTTCCAACACAAAGCTCTGCTGGCCGACAGCACTTTCTGTGTGATGCTCCTACCCCATTCTGTAGGGCTGCTGGTGCTCCCAGTGCACCAGCTCTGCTCCACAGCTGTCCCATTCCACGGCATCACTTCCCTGGCCCTTCCGAGGGGCAGCCCTTGGTCACTGCCTCCCCGTGTGCCACTCAGCCAACACACACACAGGGCTGAGTTCACTGCAGTCCTGACCCCAGAGTTACAACACTGGCCAAATCAAACCCTACCCCTCCAGCCCACTCTGGCCTTGCCCACTGCAGCTCGGCGTTTCACGGCACCGGTGCTGATCCCGTGAGCTGCTGCCACCCATGGCCGATAAGGAGCCTCTGTCAGCACTTTGAGTTTAGGGCTAAGGCTGCCCTTTCCAAACCTGAGACTAGAAGGGCAAAGGTCATATTTACTGTACCCACAGGAGATAAAAATCAGCTGCTAAACCCTCCCTTTTGTGGCAGAAGGATTTTTGACATATAACTGAGCAGGAATTCACACAAACAAAGGAAATGGAGTTCTCCAAAGGAAAAGGACCAGTTTCTTCATGGAGAAGCATTGTCTAGCACACAAGTAACAAGCATGGCTTGACATTTCAGCAAGGGAAAGGGCTGTTTCTAAGTGCAATAAAGTTGATCATCAATGCCTACATGACAAGAGCTAAATGCTGAGCCATATCGTAAGTTTTAAATGCACATGAAACTGAATTACCTTCTGGTTAAAACCAATTTATGTGGTACCAGAAATAACCCTTTACAGCTGAAGATCTACATTTGGTGAGGCTAAAACTAGGTCAGATGCTGAGCAGTGTAAAAAGAGAGAAAAAGTGAGAAGTGCCTACCTTTGTACCAACTGTTATATCTTGGACAATGCTGTAGAAAAAAGAAAGAAAAGGATTAAAAAAGTTAGATAGGTTTGCCACAAAAATCCAGCATAGTTTACAGTAGTAAGAAAAAAGCAAGTCAAAGTGCACAGTTGTCTTTGCAGGTGAGCCAAGGACAGTTTATACAAGGAAAAAATATTAGATGGTGATGGTGGAGACCCAAGACCCAGCAGTGCCAGAAAACTGCAGCCTTCCCACTCCCTACAGCAGCACCTGCACCTCCTGCAAGGGCACGAGGTGGGGGTGAACCCCCCCGAGCCCAGCAATGTAACCTCAACTCTGACCACACCGAGAGGAAAAGCATCACGAGTCAGCTCTGTCACCAACATCCCCTTCTGAGGTTCCTGTCCCCGACACCCACAGAGCCCCAGCAGGCTCTAACACAGCTGAGAGATCAACACCAGAGCTCCAGAGGTCCCAGGGACAGCGCCCAGCTGTGTCCCAGCAGAGAAGGAGCCAGTGCTCACAGCAGCCCTCATGCCACGCCAGCACTGCCAGAGCAGGGCCAGACCAGCACAGTGCCCAGAGGTTGAGGCAATTCTGGGGTACACCCTACACAGGATTCCTCTATCAATTCTACAAAACACCCCGTTATTAAACTCCATCTTAGACACTTAAGCCTCCTAAAATCAAGACTTTCTGATTACCTAAGACTAAAAAGAGCACCACACCAGATCCCTTCAGCACTGAACACTCTAAACCACAGCACACACCTCTTTACACCAATGTCCACTAACGCAGTCAGAATGGCTTCTCTACAGCCTGGCATCTTGGACCCGGGTGATATTCCAGAGCCTCAGAGCACCTCCATGTTACTGTTTCATGGGAGTGCTCCAGACAGCCTAAGAATTTAGTTATACCCTTGCACTGGTGATTGTATTTTTTGTAATAAATTCCAACCCCCTGTAAAGCAGCAACACCAAATGCAGAGCAGAAAGGAACCCTCTGGACTGCCATGGACACAGCCCTGCCTGGTTCCACTCCTCTCAAAGAGCTGCCTGTAATTGCAGAGCGCAGGATGCAGCAGTGGCCAGCTGACATGCAGCAGCCCCACAGAGCAGGGGGACACACAGCAGGTACGGCAGTCCTTCTTAAAGCCAACAATCAGAAACTGAAGTACTCAAGAACAACTCTACACGGTGACTTAATGCGAGAAAACTTGCATTTACTAGTTTTTGTTGCCTCCCCTCCTGCAGCAATTCATAACTTGCGCCGAAGTCCTGTCCGATCTCGTTAGGCCGCTCGAATGTCCGCAGCTTTACAAACGACCCGCAGCCCCAGCAGAGCCAGCTCAGCTCCTCACACTTCCTCTTCCCCCAACGTGCCGTGTCATCATAACCCAGCTCTGCAGCTGGAGCCACAGCCCGGTCCAACGGCTGCTGCGGGAAGCCACGCCATAGCTCCGTGTTTTCCAGGGAAGTCCTGGGAGAAGGCCGCGTCTCACACCGCCCCACGGGCCCGGCGCTGGTCACCCGCCGGGCAGATGGGCTGGCTGCACTCGAGGCTCAGCTCTAATGAACTAATGAAACCCATCTGCATGGAGCACTTCAAGGAGCCAGCATCCCTAAACACAGCGCACATTCCACAGCTAGCACATAAACGCTAATCCAGGCATTTCCAGAACCTTAAAAAAAAAAACTACTGCCAACAAAGCACAGCAAGAGCAGGGAATGCCCCACATTTCCCAAACTCCCGAACTTACCCCAGAGCAGTTTCTCCCACTTCCTGTTCCTCCTGTGGGCCTCTCACACAGGAAATGTTTTACATAAAGTGCCTTAGCAGGGGATGGCATTTAGAAGTATGCAACAGGAAGAGTAATTTTATTTGCCAAGAACTATCGATTCCTGGGATATTGTTGTAACCCACTTGATAACACATTTCACAGGAAACAAGCTTCAAAAGTATTTCAGAATTTTTATTCAAAAAACATGCAACGTATTTCCAGTTCACACACCCCTCAGTAAATTACCCCAAGCTTCCTACTCCTGTCCTGCAGCCTCCAGGAGGGCATTAAAACTCTTCCCACTTCCAGAAGAAGAGGCAATAAAGCCCTTCATAAAAAGTATTTTTCCTGTGGAAAAATTGGGATAATTCCTATGCAATAAGAAGAAAAATTAAGCAGCACCAGTAAAACCTCCAGGTCATTTTCCAAAGCAGGATTGCCCACAAGGACTCCTCGCATGTTTTAACAAAGCAACTTATTCAAAGGGGATCATTCGGGCACAGCTCAGGATCATTTTCGGAAGACAGAGATGGGAGCAGCCAGGGGCCAACTCAGCAAAACCTAAAACTATTTTCCGAAGCAGCTTTTGAAGTTTTAGCAGGAGACACTTTTACAGGGCAAACGGATCCTGCACCGGGATCTCCCAAAGATGAGGGGTAACCGAGTCTCACGTGTTACACTACAACTTCTACATTCAAACAGCAACTACTTCAACACGCACAAAACATCCGTCTTCCCTGAAACTACACTGATAACAAACCGATTTTTGCCACTAGAATGTGTGATCTCATCTGCTGAGAATCTGTTGAGTTCGTTGTTTTTTTGGTTTTTTTAGTATCATTCAACTCGATGAGCAACTGGTTAAAAGCAGCAGAGCGATCCTGGACGGCAAAAATTGTAAGATACAGTACTTTTACGGGTTTTAAGATGAAAACAACACTGAGACGCCACCTTTTCAGCGTGTAAAAAAGCCCAGACATGTGACTACGCCCAGACCAGTGTTCTGAGGCAGAAAGCGAGAAGACACTAATTTGGGCTTCCCGTACTTACGGCTCTGGGAAATCAAACTGCTTACTCGGAGATCTTTGGAAATATTTTAACTACTGCTAGCTAGAAGAAACAAAAAACCACATCACTAAAAAAAACCCATGCCAGACAGGAGAAAAGAAGTACGGAGAGCTCGTTTTCGAGAGAGATCCTCTGATAAAACAGAGCGAGCTCTGCCGCAGAGAGGCCCGCCGGGCGGTGGTTAAAGAGGAATCGACGCTGCCCAAGATAAAAGTTGAGCTCTAGAAACTCCCCGAGTTCCAGCGTGGGGAGGGAAGTTTTCTTTCCCGGAGTTGCGCGGGACAACGGCAGCGGGGCCGGGCCCGCGGCTGTACCTGCGGCGCTCAGGTGAGGCGGCGAGGGAGCCCTGCCCTCCTCCCCCCAGCGAAACTTGGGCGAGCGAGAACCGGTCACAAAAGGAGCCCAGCGAGAGCCCCCCCGCCCCCGCCCGCGGAAGCGCCAGACAATGGGAGGGAGCGCGGCCGTGAATCACCGCCCGCCGCCCCGCCAGGTGCGCCCGCCCCGCCCGCTC